>NC_057794.1:102206668-102506668 GCF_018294505.1 Triticum aestivum | reverse complement strand
ATACGGAGTTCTTGGATTATCAACAACGAAAGGATAAGCTTGATATGGGCTTATGGAATACATCTCAAAATTATGAGGTGACAACCTACTACTCACGGGAAAAAGATTGGATTGAGGTCAACAAGGAGATGACAACTCCTTTCACCGAGAGGATAGGAGAAAAAACTTGGATCATTGATAGACACCACAATAAGCAACATTCCTTAGGGAAGGCTTTAGGTGAAAACTAACCCAAGGTAACTCCGATAAAAGGATTGATTGGTTGAAAAGATCTCTTGAGCGAAGAGAAAATGATGGATTTAAATATGTCACTCTTTGAAAACTTGTGAATCATGAAACATGAAAGAAAATTGTCAAGAATGGCATATCACCATCCCAAAAGATAAGGTAGAAAGAACTGCACTTTGGAATGCAAGATGAAGAATGCTTGAACTCCTCTGAAAAGAATCTCGATGAACACTTGGTGAAGGAATTAAATCCTTTATGAACCATCATTTAGAGCGTCCATGAAGAACTCCAATAACAAAAAGGATAACGAAAAGAAAGAGAAGTTGAAAACACAAGGTGAAGCCTTGCGATGATTTAGATGGAGCTTCGCGACGAGATAATGCGGAAGACCTGGAACTCCGGAAAATAAAGATGAACAAATGAAATCAAGAATTTTGATGAACCTCTGGAATAAGGAACTAATCACTTGGATTAAACAAGAATAAGAATTACGTTATGCTTATCCTTCATCAATTAAATTGATGACAAGCAACGGATTTGGCATATTACTTATTCTCATTGGAAAGGATTCAGGAGAGATATAGCGTAATCTTGAGAAGGTCTTCAATGAACCACCGGTAGGATTGAAACAACGAATAAATTGATAAGATAAACGAAGGAAGAAGAATCTTGGAAGAACCACCGTAAGAATAGAAAATGAATGAAGAAAATATAAGGAAACACCAGGAAGAATTAGAGAACGAATGAAGATACTTGAGGGAATTTAGATACATGAGAACGAAGAGATTACGATCTGATTAGAGAATATTTGAATGATGCGCCGGAAAGATTTAGGGAATGAGAGGTGAAAGCTGAGAATGAATAAACCCAAAATGATGGCCTTCAGAGAATCAAACTAAAAAGACTCCTGAATTGCTCCGAATGGGCGAAAAGAATTCTCACAATCGAAAACAATTATGAGAGGATGGCATAAAGCTAGCACCAAGAATCTTCAAGAGAACGGATATGATTTCAGAGAAATTCTTCTTCGGTCTTCAAATATTGAGAATGATGATGAGAACCACCAATGAGAATTGTTTAGACACTCTGGGAGAATCAGAAGCGAAGAGGTTGAGCCAACGATGAAAGAATTTGAAAGATCTTGGAGGAAGACATATGACTGATGATAATTCATTCTTACGTCAAACTTGGAAAAGAATTTAAGAATAACTCCGGAAAAGAATTAGAAGAGTCAGGTAAGATCCTGGAAAAAGACCTGTGGGTTAGGGCCCACTTAAAAGATACACCGTTTAAAGATTGCTTGAAAAGAGAGATTGCAGTGGTTGAATTAACTGTCTTGAATGAGATAACAACCTCGAAAGATCTTGAACGAATGTAGAGTGGAAACACAAATCTTCGAGATATCTTCAGCACTCCAGAACAATTGAATAGCGAGAAGTGGATGATTACGAGGTGCACCGGCATGGAAAAGCATTTGAAACGAGGAAAAGGATATGATCAACAAAGCTTGAATTGAATCCAACGGAGAAGAAACCGAGTGAAGAGTGACGAACTTGAGGCTTCCTTAGGATCTTCCTGATAATCACCGGATAAGAACCTTGATTGAAAAGAATGAAGAGACTTCACATCCATAAGATGGATACTTGATTAAGAAATCTTAGTCCTTGAAGAAAAAGGGTTGGGAGGGTGGGAAAAAAAGGCAACTTGGGGACACATGAAATGAACAACGTTAGGAAAACCGAGAGGTGATCTTGCAGATGTTGAAAATGATCAGATCCACTTGAAGAGAAACACACCGGTTGAAAAGGATTGACATGACAATCTCAATTATCACGAAGGATTGGTATTCACATAGAAATATGAGGACACCGCTTAAGGAAGGTATGGAATGCAAACTTGACCTCGAAGCAACTCAAATACCATGAACCAAAACAAAACAAAGGATTGGCTTGCAAAATAAGCCGGAAACAAACATATGATAGACCCCATATTGTATCATGTGTCTGTTGGAAAGATATCCTACGGAATACTTGTTGGGAATATAGCTACCAGGTAAGACCCGCCTAGGAGGGGCCGGGTCAACCCCAATGGCGGGTTACAAAAGAAGCACAGTAACATTCAAGGCGATAGTTTATTAAGACTTGTAGAAGTCCTAAGCCCACAGGCGGCTTAAGGCCCAATATTGTAAACCGCCGTATGTAAAGAAAGACTTGTAAAGAAAGGCACATAAAGAAGTCACCGAGCCGGACACGTTTTATGAACCGGCCGGGACTCTGTAGGCCGCCGGGCGTCAACCCGTGTATATAAGGAGATGAACCGAGGGCGGCTTAGTACAAGAAACAACAACTCAAAGCCAGGCAAAGCATATTCGCTCCCTGGTCATCGAAACCCCAGCAATTCCAACACAACTAGATGTAGGCTTTTACCTTCATCGTAAGGGGCCGAACTAGTATAAAACCTCTCGTGTCCTTTGTCCCGATTAACCCCTTTAAGCTTCCTAGTTGTGATGGCCCTATGACTAAGTCCTTTTGCTAGGACATCTGCCGTGACAATTCCACGACAGTTGGCGCCACCGTGGGGCCAACGCATGGTGGATTTGAGTTCTGAAGGGCAACTTCGAATGGCTCAAGGGATACACTGTGGGCCGGATGACCAAGAGTCGTCGCGGAAAGATCTACATTGACGACGAAGGCTGGGGCCCCGAGGCCGGCTCAATTGAGTACGGGTACCAGGTCCCCTTCGGCGGAATCCATGTCTTCATCAGCCGGATCGGCGAGTCAGACCCTGAGTCGGACGTCTGCACCAACCTCATCGAGACGGCTCAGCGCGCGAGATCCGCCCGGGCCCAACCTGCCGTAAAGCATGCCTTCGTGGGTTGCATCCATGGAGGTGAGTTCTCTGAAGGATCAGTGGATGGCGGTGAGACGACCATCTGTTCCGACGGCGAGTCATCCTTAGGCGAGACAAATTCTTTGTATCAGCTACAAGACGACATGCTTGGGGGCTGTTCCGATGGCAGCAGTATTCCGGACCTCTCTGAGCCACCAAATCGAGCAGGAGTTTTCATGGCTGGCACTCAACCCAGGCAGAACTCTACGGCTGTGGCAGCAGTAACCACCGGGTCGGCAGTGGCCGGGTCAGGAGACCCCGCATGCCCCCGGCTCAGATGCTAATGGACCTCATGGATAAGTTGACGGCTCTGTTGACCACTGTGGTGGAGCCGGCAGATAAGGCTCAGCATGACGCGGAGGTGGCACGAGTACGCAAAGAGATGGGACAGGCCAAGGAAAATTTAGCAGCAGAAGAGGTTAGGATGGCCGCGGAGCGAGCGACTTTGGATGCTCGTGCTCAGCAGCTTCAAGCGGAGACTTTCCGGCTCTCGGGGGATCTGAACGCGTCAAACGAGGTCATGAGGAGAAGGCACCAGAAGACTCAGTCACGTCTGCCTCTAACGTACGATCCTAGGAACCTTTTCCACACACCCGGGGCTAGTCCAAGTAACCCGCCGGAGGCAAACTGGATCACGACACCCGGGGACAAGGCGCCGGTTCAGCCGCGGGCCATGGAACCACCTCGTATGAATACCGCTCCACCTCATTATACACCAATACCATCGGGTCACTTTTCCAATCCTTTGGAGAATCTCATTGATGCGTTGGCTCGTTTGGCGGCTCTCCTGATGGAAGGCGACTCTCCGACAGCAATCGAAACACGCAGGGTGAGAGAACTTCTTCAGACGGCTCTGGCGCAGCAGGATGCGTACTCTTACAGTCGAGACAGAATCCATTCAATCCCCCGCCCAAGCCAGAGCACGAGCTAAAGCAGGCATATAGACTCAGCCGCTATGTCGAGCAACACTCAACGCCGTAACCAACCGCGCAGGCATGAGCCGGCGTAGGGTGGAGCCCTTAACTTGGCGGATCAGGAGAGGATCCGTCAAGAGGCTGAGCGGGCGGTTCAACTGGCAGCTGAGCAGGCGACTCATCAGGCTTTCCCGGCTTATCAGACAACCTTTGTTGAGGCAGGAGTAGCCACAAGAACAGGAGGTGTCCCTTGCCTGGTGCCGTCTATACGTAATGAGCGCTTGCCAAAAGACTTTAAGGGGCCTCATAAAGTGCCTAATTACACGACCGACTTGTAGCCTAGGGCATGGATTGAAAGTTATGAGATGGCGATGGAGTTGTTGGAGGTCAGTGATGCAGCAATGGCTAAGTATTTCACTATGATGTTGGATGGAACGGCTCGCACTTGGTTGAAAGGCTTGCCACCCAATTTCATCGGCTCATGGGCGGAGTTGAAGGCCCGGTTCATTCAGAACTTCAAGGACACATGTATACAACCTATGTCAATCATGGACCTAACTAATTGTAAGCAAGAGGAAGGTGAGTCCACGACCCATTGGGTGCACCAAGTCAAGGAGATAATACATTCATCTGATAAGATGGATGCCGGCTCGGCAGTCTTAATGTTGGAGAAAAATTGCTGTTTTGAACCTCTGAAGCAGAAGCTAGGGCGGCTCAAGCGTGACTGCAATGACATGGGCCAGTTGATGGCGGCCCTGGTCAAATATGCTGATTCTGATAGTACCAAGGATCTCATGTTTGATGAAGAAAAAACAGAGAAGGGAAAGAAGAACGACAACGGCAAGGGTCACCAGCATAACCCGGTGAATCAAGGAGGTAATAAACGTAAGGCTGGCGAGTTTGTGGCTAACACCAATACGCAGGGCAACAACCAACGACGCAAGGGTAGGCCACCTCCTCTGTCAGGCGGGTCAGGTCCCACCCTCGAACAACTATTGAATGAACCTTGTCTGAGACACGGCACCCGGGAGAAGCCAGCTACCCATATGTGGAAGGACCGTATGATCATGAAGGCATTTAAAAATTCCAACATGTTTGATGGTAGTCACGGGCCTGGCGGCAGTTCAGGCGGAGGCGGCTTTCATGACCCGGGCGCCGGTTCAGGCGGAGGTGGTTTTCACGGTCAGGGCCATCTGGGTAACCAGGGAGGTTATAAGCCACAACCCGGCCAAGGTAATCAGCAGCAATAGTCCGGGTATCAGAGCAACCCAAAACAGTTGAATAGTGGGTAGTACCATGTATTTACCACTAGTTTATGCAAGATGGGCCAGAAGCTTCATAAGAGGGCTGTCAATGCCGTTGAGCCGGCGATTCCATGTTGTTTGAGGTGGTCAGAACAGCCTATTATGTGGAGCAGAGAAGATCACCCTCCCCAGGTTGATAATCCGGGTCACTTAGCCTTGGTGGTGGCACCTCAGGTTGATGGATATAAATTCACTAAGGTGCTCATGGATGGAAGCAGTAGCATCAACATCCTCTATTATGAGACGTTTCGTCGGATGGGATTGACTGACAAGAGTCTTAAATAATCCAACACTGTTTTTCACGGTGTTGTGCCTGGTAAATCGGCATACCTAGTTGGTAAGATTGAACTGGAAGTAGCCTTTGGGGATGAATATGGTTCCAGGGCTGAGAAGTTAACTTTTGAGGTGGTTAAGGTCAAAAGCCCATATCATGCTCTATTTGGACGACCGACTTATGCCAAGTACATGGCTCGGCCGTGCTATGTGTATCTACAACTCAAGATGTCGGGTTATAAAGGCACCATAACGGTACATGGAAGCCGGAAAATAGCCCTGGAGTGTGAAGAAGGAGATGCCACTTATGCTGAGTCTGTTTGTGCAACAGAGGAGTTAAAGTTCTATAAAGATAATGTTGCTCCGGCAGACATGACGTCTTTGAAGAAGCCAACTACGGAGCATGAATCGGTGTTGAAATTTAAGTCAGCTGATGACACCAAGATGGTTGATTTTGTACCTGGCGACTCATCCAAACAGTTCACCATCAGTGCCAACTTGGATCCAAAATAGGAAAGCGCGCTCATCGAGTTCATCCGTGAGAACCGGGACTTTTTTGCATGGAAACCTTCTGACATGCCAGGTGTCCCGAGAGAACTCGTTGAGCACACTCTTAACATTGATCCGAAGTTTAAGTCGGTCAGGAAGTTCCTTCGGTGGTTTAACGAGGAAAGGCACAAGGCTATCAGAGAAGAGGTGGCCTGGCTTTTGGCGGGCGGTTTCATTGTGGAAGTTTTTCACCCAGAGTGGTTGGCTAACCCGGTGCTTGTACTCAAGAAAAACGGCACCTGGCGTATGTGTGTGGACTACACCGATTTGAACAAAGCTTGTCCGGCTAATCCTTTTGCTCTCCCTCGTATTGATCAAATCATTGATGCTACGACGGGTTGTGAGCGTTTGAGTTTTCTGGATGCCTATTCAGGTTATCATCAGATCAAGATGGTAGTCAAGGATCAGGAGAAGACAGCCTTCATCACTCCGTTCGGAGCCTTCTGCTATGTGTCTATGCCTTTTGGGCTTAAGACTGCCTAGGCGACTTATCAACGGTGTGTGCAGAATTGCCTTCACAGTTAGATTGGGCATAATGTTCATGCCTATGTGGATGATATAGTGGTGAAGTCTAGAGAGAAGGAAACCTTGGTAACAGATCTGAAGGAAACCTTTGATAACCTCCGGGTCTACAAGATGATGCTTAACCCGGCTAAGTGTGTTTTTGGAGTCCCAGCCGACAAACTCTTGGGTTTTTTGGTGTCTAACAAAGGTATTGAGGCTAACCCGGAGAAAATTAAAGCAATCACGTCTCTGGCCAAGCCGGTGTGCATCAATGATGTTCAGCGGCTGGCGGGTCGCGTTGCTGCCTTAAGCCGTTTCATAAGCCAGTTAGGGGAGAAGGCGATGCCTTTGTATCAAATGATGAAAAAGGCGGATGACTTTGTCTGGAGTGATGTTGCTAACTCTGCTTTTGAGGATTTGAAGAAACAGCTCGCTGAGCCGCCGGTTCTTGCTGCTCCGGTTGAGAAATAGCCGTTGTTATTATATGTAGCTGCTAACTCACGTGCTGTTAGTGTGGCCATTGTTATGGAGTGCAAGGAGGTTGGCAAAGAACATCTGGTCCAACGGCCGGTTTACTACGTCAGCGAGGTGCTGATTGAATCTAAACAAAGATATCCATATTGGCAAAACCTCGTTTATGGGGTGTTCATGGCGAGCCGGAAGCTCAAACATTACTTTCAGGGTTACCCAATCACTGTGGTTAGCTCTGCTCCTCTAGGCGACATTATTCAAAATAGAGAAGCAACTGGATGAGTCGCAAGTGGGCTATTGAACTTGGGTCTCATGGTTTGAAGTATGTGCCACATACTGCGATCAAATCTCAAGCGCTGGTTGACTTCATTAATGACTAGACAGAGTTGCAGATGCCGGAGGAGAAACCAGACAGCACATATTGGACGATTCACTTTGATGGGTCCAGACAGTTGGAAGGCTCGGGGGCTGGAGTTGTTTTAACCACTCCTCGAGGTGACAAATTTTGTTATGTGTTGCGATTGATGTTTTCATGCACTAACAACGCAGCTGAATATGAAGTGATGCGGAGCATCCTATGATCATCCCCATGTACACTACGACTTCTCCCCAAGTCCCTATTGCCCACATCTTGAGACCTCAAGCATACGCCATTGGACACAAGGTGAACTCGCTCCTTTCCGAATCTCCCCTTTCCGCATGTAAGACACGGATGCTACCACAAGTGCGGACCTTGTGCATACTAAGGTTCATCCGAGGAGATCATGGAGAGCCTACGAGCCAAGGCCAAGTGCGCGCGGGAGCGAGGGAAGGCAAGCTAGCTGCTATAGCCCGAGCGGTACTACCGCCCACACCAAGCGGTACTACCGCTGAAGGCCCGCAAGCGGTACTACCGCCCACCACCCGCTCTACTACCGCTCAACTCGACAAACTCCTATGATCGAGCGGTATGGGTCCGGCACTACCGCCTGTCCAAGCGGCACTACCGCTTAAGCGGTACTACCGCCCGATGTCCGGTACTACCGCCCTGCCTGTGCGCAGAGTATGGGCCAACGGCCCATATATCCCCTCCTCTCACTTACCCCTTCGTGGGCTTAGTCTATATATACTCCCCCTCATCCTCCTAGTTAGGGTTAGCGTTGGTTTAGCTCATTTGAGAGATAGAGCTACGCTCATCCATATCGGATCTACTCCACGAGAGAGACCGCGGCCTCTACGGAGAAGATCCCTTTGGATTCAAGACCTCCTTTTGGAGAAGAACTTCAAGACCTCCTCACGGAGAAGACCGGTTACCTCTTGTATCGTCTGTTGTTGACTTTGGATCTTGTATCTTCCTTTGTGTTCATGGATCTAGCGCATGTGTGATCATTCTTGTTGGTTTGAGTGTTCTCTTGTGTTCCCCTTGTGATTTTCCCCTCGTTTTCCTCCTCGTGTTCTTTGTGTTCATCGCAGGATCCGCTCCTTTCATGAAAGATCGGCCCTCTAGGGTTCCACCCTACATCATCTTGGTATTATGAGCCACGTTGATCACGATTTCGGAGCCTCCCCTCGTTGTTTTCTAGCCTAATTTTGTTGTGTTCTTCCCTAAATTCGAAAATCCCCACCAAAAATTGTCCCTTTTTTTTTGTGATTTGTTGGTTTGACGAAGTTTTTTTGGATTTGATCCATAGATTTGCTTGGATTCAAGTGGATCTAGCATCTCCCCAATTTTCTCCACTTTCCATCCACAAAATCGCTTGAATTTTGACCTCGAAATCATCCTTTTCCGCCCCAAAATTCGCCCCGATCCAGTTCTGCGAATTTTCCCGACACGAGCGGTACTACCGCCCCACCAAGCGGTACTACCGCTGAGCTCCACAAGTGGTACTACCGCCCTTCCAAGTGGTACTTCCGCTCCTCCCAGTTTCAGCGTTCCGAGTTTCACCGTTTCGACCATAACTTTCACATCCTGAGTCCGATTTTCACGTTCTTTAGCTCGTTGAGTAGCTATTGACATCCCCCATCCATATACATAGGTTTCAACACCATTTGACTCCATAAATGTTTTGGAACTTTGGCATCTTTGCCTAGGGCTTCCACCACATCATCCGCTACACCACCACCGACTTCCGCAACCTAACCAATTTTGTTCCCCATCACATTAGTGGTTGCTTGAGGAGTGATTTGAGTTTTCTAAGGTGTCTAGGCTACTTAGGGACGGTTGCTTCTTCATCAACCACCACCACCACCACTTCCGCATAGGCTTACCAACCATGCACTTCTTCCACCCCCAACTTAACCCAATTTTGTTTGCGTTGTGAGTTGTGTCTCCTAAGGTGTTTTGGCTACTTAGGGACTGTGCTCCCAACTCCAACACCGTGTATATCCAACCTTACCCTCCACTTCCACATTGCCTACTCGCAAAACCCATCATTGCATTTCCGCAATCCCATTGAGCTTCCGCAACACCACCACCGCATCCCGCTACCACCATTTGACATTTGAGATTTTGAGTTCGCGGTTTTTCCGTTTCCTAAGGTGTTTCGGCTACTTAGGGATGAGTCTCCATCATCTTGGTATCTCCATCAAGACCACCGCCACTCATCATCGCCAAGGACGGTAACCTCCATATCATCTTGGTATCGCGGTATCCCCCCTTTGTATATCCCCTTGCCATTGCATTGATAACCCCTAGCCCATTTTGCGTCACTTGCCTATCGAGACTAGCCATTTGAGTATTGCCGGCAATGTTACTTGTGCACATTAGTGATCTACACCATACATTGCATACATACCATACCATATCGGTATCATCTTGGTATCATATCATCCTTCGTGCCTCAAGTTTGTTCCCGCATATACACAATAGCTATCTTGGTTCATTGTGCAAAATTGGCCATCCAAAAAAAAGACTAAGCTTTTAAGCAAAAGAGAAAGAGCAAATAAGCTTGTAAGCAATAGCCATAGCATCATACCACATTGTCATATCCGATCATCTTGGATCATCTCGAGAAACACCGGGAACCATACATACATAGCATACTTGGGATAGAAAGTTAACCATTTTGCATCTTATAGGTTGTGCACAAGTGTCGTATCCGCCTATTGAGCAATCGTGCTAGCGTCTCTCTTGAGTTGTGCAACACGAGCATTTTCTGTGGATTCCACATTTTGTGCTCATCCTTGGTTGCACGACCCCATTTATCTATCAGTGTGTGTGTTTCCGTGTGCCACATATTGCTATTGGTCTACTTGTTTCACTTGCGAATGTGAATCTTTTTCAACATTATTGACTCTTGCTAACATTTTACATCAAATTTTGTGCCACTATCCTCACTGAGCTCCACCATAAGCCTTATTTGTGTAGGTGTGAGAAACCGACAAGAATTGGTACCAATTGTGCTATTTCCTTGTGCACATTGGAGTGATCATTGATCCACTTTCAACTTCGGTCAAGGTACATTTGGTATTCGTTCTTCTCTTTCTACCACTCACATTTTTCTCTTGGAGTGATGGATAGGCAAGGCATTTCATATCCGGTCTTCCACAACAACGACGGCGTGAACAACTACATCACCAACGTGTCAATCTTCGATATACAACGACAAATGCAAGGCGCACAATCAAGATTGAGAGAGCGCATTGAGAACCTCTCCATTGACATTCGCCACTCTGAAGCGAGGAAAAGGGACTACATCGACAACAAGCTTTCCGCACAAAAGGAGGAGCAAGATGCAAGGTTGGAGGAGATTCGGGCCTTGATCAAGTCTACTTCCCCTTCGTCATCTTCAAGGCGGCGGCTAGCACATCGATTCTCTTCGGAGCACCCAAGCGACCCAAGCGCAAGTCGTCCACGTCCACATCTCCATGGCGACCACCATCACGTTCGTGATCCATCTCGTCATGAAGGGCATGTCACCTGCAAGCAACATGTGCACGACGACGACGAACGACATCTACTATGAGCTCAAGTGCGACAACGCCACCATCAACATGAAGATGCTCGAGATGCGCCTACCTACAAGTCCCAACAAGCTCTACTTCACGCCAAGTCCAAGCTTCATGAGCATAAGAGAAGACCGTGAGACGAGCACCACCAAGACGGAGCTACGGCTACAACAACCACTTCGGCATCTTTGCCAAGTGCTATCAAGGCATCTTCGCCTTTGGACGTACGGCATCTTCGCCTACTTCCCATGAGTACGCCTACATTGACTTCATCAAGTCCAAGGCGACCACCTACAAGTGCGGGCGACACTTCCATCTTAGGAAGCCCCTCAAGAAAGATGGCCGAGCATGGGAATTTCCCTTCAGTCATGGAGACGAGCTACGAGGTGCCACATCATTTGGCCCTCCAACAACAAAAGGGCGATAAGAAGGTCGAGCAAGGGCCATCCCCTTCGACCACGGCGACGAGCACGAACCTCTTCAACAACATGAAGACGTCGCCCATATTGGACTCATACTCCGAGTCAAGCTACGAGACCGCACATGAGACCTTATCTTTGGTCTTGGAGGAGAGTGATGATGTGCCATATTCGGCCATCATCCACGGCTACGACCACGGCATGATTGAGCCTGGAGACATTTGCACCAACATCTCTCCGACAACGACATGTGACGAGATGCCCCAATTGCCATGTGAGGAGAGCCACCACCACATGAGTGACATGAGTGACTCCACCCAACATGACATTGAGAGCATTTCCTATGAGAGGATGAGTGTGACCACCACTAGCCCCACACTTGAGATCATGCCTCACATCCTATGTGAGGTTGAGAGCCATTTGAGTGACTCCACCAACCATATGAGTGAGAGCATCCAAGAGGGAGTGCGTGAGCCACAACACTTAGTGAGTGAGGTAGTTGACACGATTTCTAATGACTTACCCTCTACTCCTAATGTGTTTTCTTCTTTGGTGCTAGGTCTCGGACATGATGACACGCCTATCCTCGACGAGTCCATACCTCCAATGGAGACAACGATGGCCATGGTGGAAGAAGATGCACCCCCACATGGTTCCATCAAGATAAAGATGACCACGACTCGGTCTTCGACACCTCACCTATAACACATGAGTGATGCTCCAAAGGTAACATAGGTGATGGTGCTTCTCTTGTCCAACTAGTGGACTATTTTGCGAATGATTGCTTGCATGATGTTGACACACCTATTACCATGCTTCATGCTAGTGCGAATTCTTCATGTCATGACTTGCCAATTTATGATGAATATGATGATGAGCATGTTGATTTGCCTAGTTGTGATGCTATGCTCCATAGGATATCATGTGAAAATTCTATTCGTCACATCATGTTCGACAATCCATTAAACTTGTCATATGCTATGAGTGAGATCTCCCATATAGCATCATTTCAATCTCAACACAGTAGCTATACATGCCCCATTAACATAAATCCTATTTGCACTTATGGCATAGATGACGAGATGATGGTCATTGGCTTTTGTTTTTCATGTGATGATATTGCCATGCTTCCTTTACATGATTTGAGTAATTCATCTACTATGCCATGCCATGATCACATAGAACCAAATATGCTTTGTTTTGGATGTTGTCAATATTCTCCAAGAGATGTTTACATTAATGCTCATGAGGAGACCCCCATAGTTTCCTCATACATATTAGGAAATTTTGATGCATTCCATACATTGCATGATTCTCATAATTGCTTGCACCATATGCATTCCATGAATAACAATGCTCTACATATTTCTTGTGATGCATTACACAATTTGAGTCTCCATTATGCTATACATCACAACAAACCTATCATGATGGATGACATGTTTCTATATCATGCATCTCATTTATTTGAGCATTGGATATTTTGTGCTAACCAACACAAGCATGTGCGCATCATGATGGATGATGTGTACATATACCATGCACACACAATTTTCCCTTTGTCTTTGTTTTGTGTAGGTACTCACGTATACTCATCAACCTCTCAATCCCAAGAGTTGACGAAAAGAGCTCTTGAGAGCAACGACGATTTGGGATCCCGTGGACTATCCTTACCACCATTCTCTTCGCGCAACGACTACGCGCATCTATTCTACTTGTTTCTCACACGGCTATGGGCTATATACCACTTATCGCTTCATGCTCATTTTATCGTGTTCACTTTGCATGCTATGCTTTCTATGCCTTTGCCATGCAATTGTGACCCTTGCTTGCATCTACCCATGATTCATCATTATGCTACTCCTATGTGTATTTGCATTCTTGGTGGAGATCCTTGTTGCTATTGCCATGTCTATCATGTGCCTCATGCTATTGATGCTATTTTGCTCATATCTTGCTTTCATGCTTGTGCTATGTCATGTGAATTATTCATGCACACTATTTGCACCCATGACATGCTTGCTATGATTCCCTCTAGTATGTTGCATCTTCGCACTACTAGCTCACACCACTTGATTGCTATGATTGCTTGCTTTGTCGCATCACCCATGTTCCATCATTACTTGCTTTCTTGGGTTGATGACGTAAATGTTCATGCCTCTCACATGATATATTTTGTTCATTGTCGCTTGCCTCCAATTGTTGCATCTATGCTTATTGATCGTGGAGACTTGGACACTTTACTTGTGATGCATCCTTGCTTGATTGAGCCTATTGTATTTGGTTGTTCTCGCATCATCTGCCTCCATACTATGAAATGCTCCCTTGTCCTTTCTTACGATGAGCATGATACATACACTTGTTGGGTATCTCACCATTCTAATGATAGGTGTTGCATTTGCACTAACCTCATTTGTTTTTCCGAGTGTTTGTCATGTTCTTTCATTTTGAAGGATTCACAAGGTGGCACCGTCATGAAACACCTTGGTCATGTGAAGGCGTACATGATGCACAACACCAACATTTTCGACATCCTCATAAAGGTGAACTCTTTCCCTTTGAGCCCTCCTCAATTACACATATTGGATGGGTCATTCTTTCATTGTTGTTTCATTCTTCTTGTCTACATGTTGCACCTATTGGATGGAGGACCGACATTGAAGATTGGCTCTATGGACCTTCGCATTGAGGAGCGCTCGGACTTATTGGATGAACCTTCGAACCAACACTTCTACCACGACATTGAGCTATGGTACAACACCACCCATAACAAATTTGCATCTTATGCATGGATTGTCTCACATTATGATTGCCTTGTTACATCTTGTATTTTGATGTCATTCGTGATATATGAGCTTGTGCATTTCCTTAGCAAATTTGTTGTGATCTTTCTTGATGGCATATTCATACATCATGATCATATTGCCCACCATCAATTGCATGATAACATAGTGACATTGCACACCAATTACCATGTTCATGCTTTTGATACACCGTCCCATTATGACATCATTTTGCACAATGGTTGCATTGATCATTTTCAAAACACAATTTTGTGCACAATGAATGTTTTTTCTCCCATGAATGCTTTGCATGCCTTTCCATATCTTTTGGATAAGCTTCATGCACCTTGTCATGATCAATCTTGTTGCACAGACTCATTCTTACATGATGGACACCTTGTGTGCGCTAACCATTGTATTTCCAAGTGTCGTTTGTGTTTCCTCTTTTTGCATGTGTACCACTCTGGAGACACCTTGGAGTACTTGGATTGCGCCATGTCTTCCACTTCGTCCAACTACAAGTCCGTCGACGACAACCGTTTCCATGGTGATGAGGTTTTCGATCCGAGGTCGGATCTTTCCCAAGGGAGGGGAGATGATGCGGAGCATCCTATGATCATCCCCATGTACACTACGACTTCTCCCCAAGTCCCTAGTGCCCACATCTTGAGACCTCAAGCATATGCCATTGGACACAAGGTGAACTCTCTCCTTTCCGAATCTTCCCTTTCCGCATGTAAGACACGGATGCTACCTCAAGCGTGGACCTTGTGCATACTCAGGTCCATCCAAGGAGATCATGGAGAGCCTACGGGCCAATGCCAAGTGCGCGCGGGAGCGAGGGAAGGAGAGCTAGCTGCTATAGCCCGAGCGGTACTACCGCCCACACCAAGCGGTACTACCGCTGAAGGCCTGCAAGCGGTACTACCGCCCAACACCCGCTCTACTGCCGCTCAACGTGACAAACTCCTATGATCGAGCGGTATGGGTCCGGCACTACCTCCTGTCCAAGCGGCATTACCGCTTAAGCAGTACTACGGCCCGATGTCCGGTACTACCGCCCTGCCTGTGCGCAGAGTATGGGCCAACAGCCCATATACCCCCCCTCTCACTTACCCCTTCGTGGGCTTAGTCTATATATACTCCCCCTCATCCTCATAGTTAGGGTTAGAGTTGGTTTAGCTCATTTGAGAGATAGAGCTACGCTCATCCATATCGGATCTACTCCACGAGAGAGACCGCGGCCTCTACGGAGAAGATCCCTTTGGATTCAAGACCTCCTTTTGGAGAAGAACTTCAAGACCTCCTCACGGAGAAGACCGGTTACCTCTTGTATCGTCCGTTGTTGACTTTGGATCTTGTATCTTCCTTTGTGTTCATGGATCTAGCGCATGTGTGATCATTCTTGTTGGTTTGAGTGTTCTCTTGTGTTCCCCTCGTGATTTTCCCCTCGTTTCCCTCCTCGTGTTCTTCATGTTCATCGCGGGATTTGCTCCTTTCGTGAAAGATCGGCCCTCTAGGGTTCCACCCTACATCACGAAGCCTTGCTCCATGGTCTTCGGATGGCTAAAGAAATGAGTCTGAGCCGGGTCCGGTGCCTTGGCGATTCAGATTTGGTGGCCCAATAGGTGTCAGGCAAGTGGGATTCCAAGGATCCTCTCATGGCGGCTTATCGCCGTGAAGTTGACGCTGTTGCAGGACATTTTAAGTGTTATCAAGTGGAACACATTGACCGTAGGAAGAACGAAGCGGCTGATGCCTTAAGCCGGTTAGGATCTCAGTGTAAGCCGGTGCCACCTAACACCTTTTTAGATGTTTTGCATAACCCGTCTGTTAAGTTACCTACAGAGGAAGATTTGGCTGTTCCTGACCCGGAGGCACAGTTGGTGGCGGCTCTTCACGTCATTCTAGATTGGACAATACCGTTTTTGGCTTACATGACCCGAGGCGAGTTGCCAGAGGACGAGACCCTGGCCCGACAGATAACCTGGCGGTCCAAGTCAATGACGATTTCTGACGGAGAGTTGTACCATCGCAGCGTCACTGGAGCATTTCAGCGTTGTGTTTCTCCTGAAGAAGGCCAAGAAATACTTCGTGAGATCCATGAAGGGGATTGTGGTCATCACGTCGGGTCAAAGTCTCTTGTGGCCAAAGCTTTTTGTCATGGTTTTTATTGGTTAACGACTCACGCTGATGCAGAGGATCTAGTCAGTAGGTGTGATGGATGTCAAAAATTTGCACGACGAGCGCATGTACCGGCTCAAGAGTTGCGGATGATTCCAATCACTTGGCCGTTTGCAGTTTGGGGGCTTGACATGGTCGGACCTTTCAAAAGGTCCAAGGATAAAAAGACACATCTTTTAGTGGCAGTTGACAAATTCAAAAAATGGGTTGAGGCAGAGCCAGTGAGTAAGTGTGATGCAGCCACGACGGTTTAGTTCATGAAAAAGGTGTTTTTTCACTTTGGTTTTCCACACATCATTATCACTGACGATGGCACTAATTTATCCCAAGGTGCTATGGAGGAGGTTTGTCAACGAGAGCATATCCGGCTTGATGTTTCTTCAGTAGCTCACCCTCAATCCAATGGTCAAGCTGAGAGAGCAAATCAGGAAATCTTAAAAGGTCTCAAACCCCGGCTTATGGTTCCCTTACAACAGACGCCGGGTTGTTGGGTAGAGGAATTACCCTCGGTGTTGTGGAGTATCAACACCACTCCTAACAGGTCTACAGGTTATACACCTTTTTTCATGGTTTATGGAGCGGAAGCAGTGCTGCCTAGTGACATCCGTCATGACTCACCCCGCGTGGCGGCTTACGTTGAAGCTAATAATGAGCAAGCCCGACAAGATGCGCTTGACTTGTTAGATGAGGAAAGAGACTTGGCGGCGGCTCGATCAGCAATTTATCAACATGACCTACACCGTTATCACAGCCGCTGGGTTAAGTCCAGGACCTTTCAAGAAGGTGACTTGGTGCTCCGGCTCATTCAGGATCTGTCGGATTCACACAAACTATCCCCGCCTTGGGAAGGACCTTTTGTGGTTAGTAAGAATTTAAACAACGGGTCATATTACCTCATTGACGTTCGAGAGCACCAAGACTCACGTAAGTCGAAGGAGGAGACCCGCCGGTCGTGGAACATTGCTCAACTTCGGCCATACTACACCTGAGCTACCGGCTCTCGTCATGTACATACTTTGATGTTGTATATATTATGATAAGTAATAAAGTAGGACCTCTGCCTTTTTCCTCTTTAAAGATCATATATTTTTTACTATTTTCACTATTTACATGACTGTTAAGGAGCTGATCATATCTGAATCTAGTTTAACCTTTTTGGTCCAGCTTATGATCGTATTTGAATCTAGCTGTAAATCTCATGATCACTTGGGGGCTTCCTGTTCAAACATAGGTCGTATTCGAACCAAAGAGAACATAGTTGTCGTAACCCTCTTGATCGGCTCAAAGCCAAACTCACTAGGGGGCTTCTTGATCGTATCCGAATCATAGCTTAACCCCTTTTGGGTCCGACTTGGATCGTATTCGAATCAGGGTCGTTAAAAACCTCTCAAGGTCATTTGGGGGCTTCCTGTTCAAACATGGGTCGTATTCAAACCAAAGAGAACATAGCTGTCGGTACCCTCTTGATCGGCGCAACGCCAAAGCCACTGGGGGCTATATGATCGTATTCGAATCTTAGCTTAACCCCTTTGGTCCGGTTTACTGATCGTATTCGAATCAGAAACCCCCAAATTTATGTCGTTGGAAATATGCTATTTTGCCTTATTGGTTCTTTATTTTCTCAAATTTCAATTATCAGTATGGTTTTTTATGTAAAGCCGACTCGATTATTTGACAATAAGCCGCCAAAGGCATAATAACCATCAGGTATATGGAAGCATTGACTTCTCAAAAAGATTGGCTCATCAAGCTTATCATCCGGATCATGAACACCGGCAGTCCAGAAACACAGGTATGACAGTTTTGTTCACGAATAGGTTTTTCAGCTTTATTTATCTTTTCAAATAAAGACATATACCGGGTGTTTTTGACCCGTCCGGTGTTAAACCGCCAGGCCAGCTCTTTCATTTTTTGTAGGAGCAAAGTTACAACATTGCAGATGTAACCATAGAGGTGACGCATATATTGACATCAGGAGCAAAGAGTCACACACGGCGTCTTATGCACGATGGCATAGGCAAAATATGCAATTTTTTAAACTAACCTATTACAAGGCATTAAGAGTTCAGAAGGTTACTATTTCTCTCTCTTAAGATAGGTCCTAAGCTAAAAGCAGGATTGTTCCGATGGTTACGACTCCCCCCCTGGCTGGTTCATCTCCCTCCACTGGTTGAAAGCCAGAATTAGACCAGTCAAAGCCGTTCAGAGCAATGAACTCAGCCTCGTCATCAATTAAGCCAGCCGGGTCAATCTCTGGGGCAAATGTATGTTGGCGAAACGGCGGGATAAGATCCATCACTTTATAAGAGGGAGTCGCCATCTTCTTATTCTCCAAATCAAAACCCGGCTGATATTTATCAACGTTGGTCTCATCTCCAAGAACGGTGGCTTGAGGTCAAACTCCCCTCACGCAGGCAATGAAGTCATCCTGCTCAAATAGAGTCCCGTCTTCTTTCATAGGGTACCCCTTAGCCACATCCGCCGGGTCTAGATCTGGCAGCCAGGCTTTGGAGCAGCTCAGGGCAGTCGGGGCTTCGGCTCTGGCACATGATCGTTTGACCTCTTGAAACCTGGCGGGTAAGATTAACAATTTCTTTAAGACATCGCTCAACCGATTGGGTCCTTGATTGGCAGGAGAGATAGTAGCAAGTGCTTGTTGAGCGCCAGTATACAACTGCTTCACTAAGGTGTAAACCGCCTTCAGTTTGGTCACACCATCTTGGCTCAGATTTTTGCTTCGCGGACTTGCGAATATTTTTTAAACAAGGGGTCAGCAGATGGTTTATAGTCCGGGTCACAAGAAGGTATAAGTGATTTACACAGATGACTTACCAAAGATGGCGGAGACCATTTGAGACACCCGGTTCTTTAAGCCGGTGAGTTCCATAGTAACCTCCTCAAGAGCCGCTTCATCTTTTTCAGCATGTTGTATCAGCAACGTCTTTTCTTCGGCCCAAGATTTCTTCTTGGCAATCAAGCTGGTTTTCAATTTTTCCGTCTCAGAAAGACTCAATTGGAGTTTAGAGTCAGCAGTCTTGATTTCTGCCTCCTGATCAGCCAGCCGGGTCTTTGCTCCAGTCAATTGGGAGCCTAATTCAGATAGGGTGTTCTACAAAACATACACACGTGTGTCAAGGCTTAAACTAAAAGTTATAAAGATTCAAGTCTCAAGTACTTTGCACCGCAATACCACTTGACACTTGGGGGCTAATGTCTGCCAAAACAATTTTTATGACTCTTATATGTTTCAAGTCCCAAGTGTTTTACAAAGTAATAACACTTGGCACTCGGGGCCTAATGCATGACATTCAGAAAAGTTTCTCAAGATTGAGCCAGGTTGCAATAGACTAGTAAAGGACAGTTATGAAGTTAAGTACCGGTTCATTTATGATAAATTGAGCCGGTCCTTGGGGACTACAGGTGAAGTTTATGCTACTTTGCAGGACTTAGAGACAAAGTATCAACCTATATCATAAAAATCTACAGATCATTTAGATTCATCATGTGAAGATTTGGGGGCTGGCAGAGTATAAGTAAACCGGAGAACATACCTCATATTTTAGCTGCAATTGCTTGACCATCTCAATTTCTGATTCACGGCTGGAATGAACATGACTGAGATAGCCAGAAAGTATATCACTAGCATTCAGATGAGTGTAGTGAGAGATATCAAAACACACTTTCTGCCTCTCCAAGGCTTCTTGTTTAGCAGTGTGCCGAGCTAACACAATGGGAGTCCCCGGTTCAACAAAACGGCTACCAGTGATCAGAACGTCATGATCAGAAGATGATGGCGGGTTGTGTCGGAGTAATGGGCCATGGGTAGCCTAACCCGAGTCCCGGAACCTTTCAATACATCGGGCCGGCTGCGCCCCTCGAAGCGTCAAGATGAAGCGCCGCCTTCTGGTGGCCGGCTGGCTGAACAGCGGACTGCTAGAAGGCGGCCATGCTCAGGAAGGCGGCACCAAGATAGGCCGACTCCTGGCAGGCGGCCTTCAGAGAGGCCGGCTCCCAGCAGTCGGCCCACGGTGCCCTCAAAGTCTGCGCCCCCATTAAAGAAGACATGACAGGGGGAGGCAACGGTGTAGCCCATTCCCTCCCCCGAATCCGGGGGCGGGCGTGGCCACAGTGCCTCGTACCAGCGGAGATCTCCGCCTGGTGCGGCACTGTTGCCACTCCGCCCTTGACATCACTCCTGACAGGAAAAGCCCTGTTCCCACGATCGCCTATCGGTACAACCCAAGGACGGCGGGCCCTACCGGTCAGTGAGAGCCCGGAAGATAGCGGGAGTCACACCAGTCGGACCCGAGGGGAGCCGGCTCCCAGCAGCCGGCCCGAACCTTCCTGAGGGCCCCACGCACCATTAATCAGATAAGATGTAGAGTGGCTACAGTGATCTCCCACCAGCCGGCGGGATTGTAGCCACACCTCCCCGACCAAGCGCGCGTCATTAGCAACACGACTAAAGTAATCCGTAGCTGGCAGGACCCGCAAGCGGCGGAGGCGGCCTGTCGGCTCCGTACCAGACCAGCTGGCGGGGCCCACCAGGCGGTGGGCCCCAGTAGTCGGCGGAGAAGCCGATGACCAGAGAGACTGACAGCCGGGCCCTACGCCCGGCTAGATTACCATTGTACCGCTGGGGGTAGGCCTATATAAACCCCCCAGGGAACCCATGCAAAGGGTTCTCACCCTGTTAGGACTAGATCCATACCTAGGGGAAGAGAGAGCAAGCCTTGCCTCCTCCTACCTCTAGCATACAGCTCGAGGAGCACCATTGTACTCACTTGCGTATTAGTGATCATGTGGAGACCCCGCAGAGCAGGACTAGGGGTGTTATCTCCTCGGAGAGCCCCAAACCTGGGTAAAGTTCACTGGCGTACGTGTCTACACCTCATTTTGCTTCCACGCACTGGCAACGTTCTACTCGCTCCCACCATGATAAGCCATCCATTGGCATATGTCACAGCCAACCCCCGACATTTGGCGCCCACCATGGGGCAAGGTGCACCATCGTCCGGAGACCTGTTCTGGACGGGAACCCTTTTCCTCCCTGGGGAGCATAGCCAGCCCAGCACGCCAGACGGAGGCTGTGCCGATGCGCTGCATGGTGCGGAGCTCGCCTGCGCGGCGAGCTGCCTCGCCGACCTTGTTGGCGAGGTTCGCCTCTTCGATGAGCCGGCGTCCGATGCAGGCAATGATGGCCCTGAGAGCCACCTCGTCAGCCTGCTCGATCAGCTCCACGTAGCCAGCGAGCCCGCTGCGGATTTGGAATCCGTTGGCTCCACCGACCCGATGCTTGTCGATTCCGACACTGCGTCGCTTGACGCATTCCCCACCAACGTGGTGGTCTACGACGAGCCGCCTCCTCATGCAGAGATCGGCGAAAGCGCCGTCACAACGGTGCTTGTCATCGGCCACAGTGAGCACTCTGGCGGAGGTGCTCACGATCCGCTCAACACGGCACTAAAGGACCTGACGGCGCCCATTCCAGAAGACGCCGACGCCGAGATGCTGGAGGCACGCCGCCTCTAGCTCGTCGAGGGCGCCAAGAAGCTTGCTAGCATGAGGCACTTGTCGGAAGCCTACCGGCGCGAGATGGACCGCGCTGTGGGCAGCACGCCGGCTCCCGCTGGGCCCACCCTCCTTGGTGTGATCCAGCAGCGCGGCGTGGCCATCGCCAACCTGCTCGGGGCAGATCGCCCCGTCTACGCCACACCTGCAGAGAATATCCGAGCTGCCCAGGCGGCAGCAGAAGAGCTAGACAAGTTTGAGGGCGAAGAACGTCGCCAGATGGCGGAGCGCGTCCAGCGGCTCCTCAATGCGGCTGCTGAGCAGCACGAGGCCGGTTGCCGCACTGAGGCGCCACACCGGCAAAACGACGATCCGCCTCCCCGTCGAGATCAAGGCGCATCATCTCAGACGCCGACTGGTGAAGTCCGCGGAAGAAGAGACAAGGAGCCAGCTGCCAGCTGCAGCCGGACTCGCATCACCATTGAGCGCGACTAAGACGGCCGCCCAAGAGGAGTGGAATGACGGGATGACTGTTTGCCTCCTCCCCCTCGAAGGGAAAGGCGCGTCACCCCGCCGCTTGTTAACCACCCGACACTCGGCGACTGCCTTGGCCGCCGAGAGGGAGTCAGAGAGAACGATGCCCGCCACCGGATCGACCGTCTCCACCGGTCCCTGGCGCTAGAAGAGGAAGATGAGTTGGGGCCACCCTGTTTCGGCCCCATATTCAAGACAAGCCCTTCCCCAAAGGGTTCACGCTCCCAAGAGACACGCCCAAATACACATGCTCCGTGAAGCCGGAGGACTGGCTGGTCGACTACTCCACATCCGTCAGCATAGCAAACGGAAACAAGCACGTTGCCGTGAAGAACGTTTCGCTCATGCTCCAGGGCACAACCCCGACATGGCTGAACAGTCTGAAGCCCCATAGCATCAACAGCTGGGTCGACTTCACCGAATGCTTCATCCGCAACTTCACCAGCACGTATAAGCGGCCGCCCAAGCCTCGCCAGCTCTCCTTGTGCGTACAAGGCCCCAACGAGTCGACCCGTGACTACCTCAAGCGCTGGGCCGAGCTCCGCAACTCTTGCGAAGGTGTGCAGGAGGTGCAGGCCATCGAGTACTTCACCGCTGGGTGCGGAGAGGGCACCCTCCTCAAGCACCGACTCCTCTGCGATGAGCCGGCGACCCTCGATGAGCTACTGATCATAACAGATAAATATGCCACGGCCGACTCCTCCATGAAGGCAGAAATCCAAGTTGATGCGTCTGGCAAAGTAGCCCCTCAAGCTCCTCTAACTCCGGCTGGCGACACCAGTCGGCGCCAGCAACCAAGCGACATCACGCGCAAGGCCCTACAGCCGGCTTCCACAAGCCGGCAGGTGGCGACAGTCGAAGACCAGTAGTCGGAGGGGCAGCCTCCGTCCAAGCGCCAGAAGGGTGGCAAGCCCAATTGGCTGCCGGCTTTCTCATATGAGCAGACTCTTGACGCACCCTGTAAATTCCATAGTGGCGCGAAGCCGTCCAACCATACCACTCGGAAATGTCGTTGGCTCAACATGATCGCCAAGGGAGATGGCCTTCAGCCTCCTCCGCCTGCTGGCAGCCGCCCCCTCCCCCTCAGCAGCCGGCCGTTCGACCAGTCGGAGCCATGCAAGACGAATACCCTAAAGAGCATGGAGCTTATGTCATGTTCACCAGCGTGGCCGATGATAGGCACAGTAGACGGCAACGACAACAAGAAGTGAATGCAGTAGCATTGGAGACCCTCGAGTTCATGTATTGGTCTGAGAAGCCCATCAATTGGAGCAGAGCCGACCACCCGGAGGTGATGCCCAATACCGACTCCTATGCCCTGGTTCTGGATGCCACCTTTGCCACCGATAGGCGAGCTGCTTGGTTTTCCCGATTTCTGATAGATGGCGGCAGCAGCATCAACATTCTGTACAAAGATACCATGGAGAAGTTGGGAATCAAACAGAGATAGCTTCAACTCAGTCGGACTGTATTTCATGGCATAGTTCCTGGCCTTTCCTGCTCACCAATCGGCAAGATCCAGATAGATGTCCTCTTTGGAGACAAGGATCACTTTTGACGAGAGCCAGTCTGGTTCGAGGTGGTGGACCTCGAGAGCCCATACCATGCACTTCTCAGCCGACCTGCACTGGCCAAGTTCATGGTGGTCCCCCACTACGCTTACCTCAAGATGAAGATGCCGAGTTCTAAGGGAATTCTGACCATAGCCGGGGACTACAAGAAGTCGTCCTCTTGTGCGGCTGAGAGCAGCCAGCTGGCCGAGTCCCTCGTGATCGCGGCCGAGAAGCGGCTCCTTGACCGAGTTGTGGCAATGGCGGGTAAGCAGCCGGACATGCCACCCCACCGCAAGGAGTCGGAAGCTGAGGGCTCGTTCAAGCCGGCCAAGGAGACAAAGAAGATACCCTTGGACCCGGAACACCTGGAGAAGTACGCTGTCATAGGTGCAAACCTCGATAGCAAATAGGAAGGCGAGCTTGTTGATTTCCTCCGTGAGAATTGGGACATCTTTGCATGGTCACCTAAAGACATGCCGGGTGTTCTGACGGATTTCGCCGAGCACAAGTTACATGTCCGGTCTGATGCCAAGCCAGTCAGGCAGCCCTTGCGCCGCCTGTCAGAGGAGAAGAGAAGAGTCGTTGGAGAATAGATAACCTGACTGCTGGCAGCCGGCTTCATCATGGAAGTGTTCTTTCCAGCATGGCTGGCCAACCCAGTCCTTGTGCTGAAGAAAAACAAGCAGTGGCGCATGTGTATTGATTACACCAGCCTCAACAAAGCCTGCCCAAAGACCCGTTTTCTTTGCCGAGAATTAACCAAGTGATAGACTCCACAGCCGGATGCGAGCTGTTGAGTTTCTTGGATGCATACCCTGGGTATCACCAGATCAAGCTGAACCCGGCCGACCGACTAAAGACCGCCTTCATCATGCCATTTGGAGCCTTCTGCTACTTAACCATGACGTTTGGCTTGAGGAATGCCAGCGCCACGTTTTAATGTTGCATGCAGAAATGCCTCCTCAAACAACTCGGTAGAAACGCCCACGTTTATGTGGACGATGTCATGGTGAAGACGGAGAAGCATGGAACACTGCTAGAAGACCTCAAGGAGACCTTTGAGAACCTGCACTGATTTCAAATAAAGCTCAACCCAGAGAAATGCGTCTTCGGAGTACGAGCCGGCCAGATTCTTGGCTTCCTGGTCTCAGAGCACGGCATAGAGTGCATCCTGTGAAGATCAAGGCCATCGAGAGGATGGAAGTGCCCACCCGACTGCTCGACGTACAAAAGTTCACCGGCTGCTTGGCGTCCATCAGCCGTTTCATTAGTCGGCTGGGAGAGAAGGCTCTCCCCCTGTACCAGCTCATGAAGAAGACCACTTTTTTGAGTGGAACGACAAGGCGGATGAAGCTTTTCTCCAGCTCAAGAAGATGTTGACTACTCCACCTGTCCTGGCGGCTCCGACTCCTAAGGAGCCCATGCTCCTCTACATCGCCGCCACCAGCCGGGTGGTCAGCACAGTCATAGTGGTAGAATGCAAGGAGGAAGACAAGGCACTACCAGTCTAGAGACCGGTGTATTACCTGAGTGAAGTGCTGTCAGCCTCCAAGCAAAACTACCCCCACTATTAGAAGATGTGCAACGGCATGCACTTTGCCGCCAAAAAATTGAAGCCGTACTTTCAAGAGCATCCAATCACTGTTATCTGCACTGCTCCGCTCGCCGAGATCATTCGAAGCCGAGATGCCTCCGGCCGAGTGGCCAAATGGGCCATAGATTTGGCCCCCTACACCATCTACTACCAGCCCCGCACCGCCATCAAGTCACAGGCACTGGCCGACTTCCTCGTCGACTGGGCCGAGACCCAGTACCTGCCACCGGTGCCGGACTCCACCCATTGGCGGATGCACTTTGATGGTTCCAAGATGTGCACCGGTTTGGGAGCCGGCATCGTCCTCACCTCTCCCAAAGGTGACAAGCTCAGATATGTGCTGCAAATCCATTTTTCCGCTTCCAACAACATCGCTGAATATGAGGCACTCATTCACGGGCTCCGGCTTGCCAAAGAACTCGGCATTCGCCGGATCCTGTGCTATGGTGACTCTGACTTGGTGGTCCAGCAGTCGCCAGGCGACTGGGATGCCAAGGATGCAAACATGGCGAGCTATCGTTTCCTCGCGTAGCAACTCAACAGATATTTTGATGGGTGCGAGTTTCTCCATGTGCCAAGAAACGACAATGAGAATGCAGATGCCTTGGTGCGAATCAGCTCCACCCATCAAGAAATACTGACCGGCGTCGCCCTGCAAGGCCTCCTCAAGCCGTCTGTCAAGCCATCGCCAGAGTCGGATTCTATCTTCGTGTCGGCTCCTTCTGAAGCAGTCGGATCCGACTCAAGAACTCCAGCAGTCGGCACGGGGATTCTGGCAGGTGGCCTGGGGGCCGCAACAGTCGCACCCGGCCCAGGGATTTCAGAGCCCGGCCCGGGGACTGCAGCGGCCAGCCCGGGGACTTTAGAGCCCGGCCCGGGGACTGCGGCAGTCGGCCCGGAGACTTCATCGACCCAGCAAGCGGCAGCCAACTCCAACCCGCCACCTCCTGGCCCAACCGCCCTCATCCAAGTCGCAGTCCTGACAGTCGAAGAAATCGCAGCACCTTCATGGGCCCAGCCCATCCTCAACTTCCTGGTGAACAAAGAGTTGCCGACTGATGAGATCTCGGCCAGGCAAGTGCAACGCCGGGCAGCAGCTTACACCATAGTCAACAGAGAGATGGTGAGGCGCAGTGTCACCAGTGTCTACCAGCACTGTGTCGAGCCGGAGCAAGGCCAAGCAATCCTCAAAGACATCCATCAAGGCGAATGCGGCCACCATGCGGCTTCAAGAGCACTTGTTGCCTAGGCTTTCTGCCATGGTTTTTTCTGGCCAACTGTCGGAGTAATGGGCCACGGGTAGGCCAACCCGAGCCCCATGACCTTTCAAGGCATCGGGGCTGGCTGCGCCCCTCAAGACCACAGGGCGAAGAGCCGCCTCCTGGGGAGTCTACGGCAAGGCGGCCGACTGCCCGCTCACGGCCGAGTCCCAGGGACGACTTCCAGAGAAGCCGACTTTGGGGAGTCGGCCGGCGACTCCAACAAACCATGACCTCATCAAGGGGGACGGGGCGGGGGCGTGGCTACAATGAAGCCCACTCCCCGCCCCTTACCGAGGGTAGGCATGGCTACAACGCGCCGTACTTGGGAAGATCTCCCCGCGGCGTGGCACTGTTGCCCAGCCGGCCCTGACATCAGCACCACTGTACCTGGTCCTGCGCCCACGACGGCTTGTCTGTACGGCCTAGAGGCAGTAGGGCCCACCAGCCAGCGAGACCTCTGGAGACGGCGGGAGCACCGCCAGTCGGACCCAACGGGAGTCGGCCCAGGGGAGTCGGCCGAGCCCTCGCCCGGGGTCCACGCGCCATTAATCAAGAAGAGATGGGGAATGGCCACAGTGATCGCCCGCCAGGAGGCGGGGCTGTTGCCATGACCCCATGACCAAGCTTCCATCATCAGGAGCACGGCTACAGTAATTAGTAGCCGGCAAGACCCGCACGCGGCGGAAGCGGCCTGTCGGCTCCGTACCAGACCTGTCGGCAGGGCCCACTAGTCGGCGGGCCCTAGCAGTCGGCGAAGAAGTCGGAGGTCGGAGACACTGACGGCTGGGCCCGCGCCCAGTCACATTACCATTGTACCCCTGGGGGGTAGGCCTGTATAAACCCCCCAGGGCACCCATGCAAAGGGTTGGATCCCAGAAGTTCTATACGTCACCAGATAGAGGGAGAGAGCTAGCCTTGCCCTCTCCTACCACCATACACAGCTCAAGGAGCAACCGTGTAAACCCTTGACTATAGTGATCATGCGGAGACCCCGCAGAGCAGTAGTAGGGGTATTATCTCCCCAGAGAGCCCCGAAGCTGGGTAAGATTCGCCGGCGTGCATGTCTTCGCCTCATCCCGTTTCCAGGCACCGGCGACGTTCTACTCGCCCCCACCATGATAAGCCATCCGTTGGCATATGTCACACCAAACCCCTGACATTTGGCACCCACCATGGGGCATGGTGCACCGCCGTTCGGAGATCTGTTCTGGACGGGAACCCTTTTCCTCCCTGGCGAGCGCAGCCAGGCAGGCACGCCAGACGAAGTTTGCGTTGACGCGCTGCGCGGCGTGAAGATCGCATGCGCAGCCAACTCCTTGGCCGAACTTGTCGGCGAGGTCCGCCTCTCCGACGAGCCTGCATCCGACGCAGGTGTAGGCGGCCCTGAAAACCTCCTCGCGGGCCTCCTCAATCAACTCCACGTTTCTGGCGAGCCTGCCGTAGACTTGGAGTCCGTAGGCTCCACCGACCCGATGCTGGTCGACTCCGACACCGCGTCGGTCGACGCGTTCCCCTCCAACATGGTGGTCTATGACGAACCTCTCCCCCACGCGGAGAGCGACGGGAGCACCGTCACTGAGGTGCTGGTCATCAGTCATGACGAGTTCCCTAGTGGAAGGGTGCCCGACTTACTCGGCGCGGCCCTACAAGACCTAGCTGCGCCCATTCCGGAAGATGCTGATGTAGAGACGTTAGAAGCGCGCCGCCTTTAGCTTGTTGAAGGCGCGAAGAAGCTAGCCAGCATGAGACGCTTGTCAGAAGCTTACCAGCGGGAGATGGATCGCGCTGTTGGTGGCTCGCCGGCTCCGGCAGGACCCAGCCGCCTTGGCGCGGTCCAGCAGCGCGGCGTAGCCATCGCCAGCCTGTTTGGGGCTAGCCGCCCCGTGTATGCGATGCCAACGGAGAACATCCGAGCCGCCCAGGCAGTGGCGGATGAGCTGGACAATTTCGAGGGCGAAGAGCGCCGCCTCATGATGGAGCGAGTCCAGCGGCTCCTCGACGCGGCTGCCACGCAGAACGAGGCCGGCTGCCGCATGGAGGCACCGCAGCGGCCAAACAATGACCCGCACCGAGATCAAGGCGCGACGTCTCGGACACCGACTGGCGGTGCCCGAGGAAGAAAGGACAAGGAGCCGGCTGTCAGCCACAGTAGGACTCGGATTACCATAGAGCGCGACCGAGATGCCCGCCCAAGAGCAATGGAACGACGGGACGACTGTCCGCCTCCCCCTCCCCGCAAGGAGAGGCGAGTCTCCCTGCCGCCTGTTGGCCATCCGACTCTCAGTGACCGCCTTGGCCGCCGAGAGGGGGTCGGAGAGAATGACGCCCGCCACCAGATCGACCGACTTCACCGGTCCATGGTGCTGGAAGAAGAAGACGAGCTGGGTCCGCCTTGTTTCGGGCCCCGCATTCGGGACGAGCCCTTTCCCAGAGGGTTCACGCTCCCAAGAGACACGCCCAAGTATACCGGCTCCGTGAAGCCGGAAGATTGGCTAGTCGACTACTCCATGGCTGTCAGCATAGCAAACGGCAACAAGCGTGTTGCCATAAAGTACGTTCCGCTCATGCTCCAGGGCACAGCCCGGACATGGCTGGACAACCTAAAGCCCCGCAGCATCAACAGCTGGGTCGACTTCACCGAAGCGTTCGTCCGCAACTTCACCAGCGCGTACAAGCGTCCTCCCAAGCCTCGTCAGCTCTCCTTGTGCGTGCAAGGTCCTGACGAGTCGACTCGCGACTACCTCACGCGTTGGGCCGAGCTCCGGAACTCCTGCGAGGGCGTGCACGAAGTGCAGGCCATCGAGTACTTCACAGCCGGGTGCCGAGAAGGCACCCTCCTCAAGCACAAGCTCCTCTGCGACGAGCCAGACACCCTCGACAAGTTGCTGATCATAGCGGACAAGTACGCTACGGCCGACTCCTCCATGAAGACGGAAATTCAAATCAGCACGACTGGCAAAACAGCTCCTCAGGCTCCAAGAACTCCGGCAGCAGACGCCGGCCGGCGACAACAGCAGGGCGACCACAAGCGCAAGGCCCCGCAGCCGGCTTCCAGCAGCCGGCAGGTCGCGACCGTCGAAGCCCAGCAGCCAGAAGAGCAGCCTCCGCCCAAGCGACAGAAAGGCGGCAAGCCGAACTGGTTGCCGGCCTTCTCCTATGAGCAGACCTTGGATGGACCTTGCAAGTTCCACAGCGGCGCGAAGCCATTGAATCACCCCACCCGGAAGTGCCACTGGCTCACCAGGATCGCCAAGGGAGACGGCCTCCTGCCACCCCTGCCTGCTGGGCAGCCGCCTCCGCCTCCGCCCCAGCAGCCGGCAGTCAGGCCAGTCGGCGTAGTACAAGACGAGTATCCTGAAGAGCACGGAGCCTACCTGGTGTTCACCAGTGTGGCTGATGATCGACGCAGCAGGCGGCTGCAGCAACAAGAGGTGAACGCAGTAGCCTCAGAGACGCCAGAGTTCATGCACTGGTCAGAGAGGCCCATCAGCTGGAGCAGGGCTGACCACCCAGAAGTGATGCCGAGTCCGGGCTCCTATGCCTTGGTCCTGGACGCCACCTTTGCCACAGACAAACAGGCCACGCGTTTCTCGCGAGTCCTGATAGATGGGGGCAGCAGCATCAACATCCTATACAATGACACCATGGAGAAGTTAGGAATCAAGCAGAGATAGCTTCAGAACAGCCGGACCGTGTTCCGCGGCATTGTTCATGGGCTTTCCTCTTCACCAATCGGCAAGATCCTGATTGACGTCCTCTTTGGGGACAAAGATCACTTCCAAAGAGAGTCTGTTTGGTTTGAGGTGGTGGACCTTGAGAGCCCATACCATGCGTTGCTTGGCCGGCCCGCCTTGGCCAAGTTCATGGAGGTCCCCCACTACGCCTACCTCAAGATGAAGATGCCCAGTTCCAGGGGAATTCTGACTATGGCCGGCGACTACTGGAAGTCATCCGTCTGCGCGGCCGAGAGCAATCGACTGGCCGAGTCCCTGGTGATTGCGGCCGAGAAGCGACTCCTTGAGCGAGCTGTGGCGATGGCCGGCAAGCAGCCGGAGATATCGCCCGACCCGAAGGAGTCAGAAGCCGAAGGTTCGTTCAATCCAGCCAAAGAGACAAGGAAGATACCCTTGGATCCAGAGAACCCAGAGAGGTACACAGTCGTAGGTGCAAACTTCGACAGCAAATAGGAAGGCGAGCTCGTCGATTTCCTCCATGAGAATTGGGACATCTTCGCATGGTCTCCCAAAGACATGCCAGGTGTGCCGACGGAATTCGCCGAGCACAAGTTACACGTCCGATCTGATGCAAAGCTGGTCAGGCAGCCCCTACACCGCTTATCAGAAGAGAAGAGAAGAGTTGTCGGAGAAGAGATAGCCCAACTCCTAGCAGCCGGCTTCATTATGGAAGTTTTCTTCCCGGAGTGGCTGGCAAATCCGGTCTTGGTGCTAAAGAAGAACAAGCAATGGCGAATGTGTATTGACTACACGAGCCTCAACAAGGCCTGCCCCAAGGACCCGTTTGCTCTACCAAGAATTGATCAGGTGATAGACTCCACAGCCGGATGCGAGCTGTTGAGTTTCTTGGATGCGTACTCAGGATATCACCAGATCAAGCTAAGCCCGGCTGACAGATTGAAGACCACCTTCATCACGCCGTTTGGAGCATTCTGCTACCTCACCATGACGTTTGGCTTGAGGAATGCCGGCGCCACCTTTCAGCGTTGCATGCAGAAGTGCCTCCTCTAGCAGCTCGGTAAGAACGCCCACGTTTACGTGGACGACATGGTGGTGAAGACGGAAAAGCGAGGAACATTGCTGGAAGTCCTCAAGGAGACCTTTGAGAACCTGCGTCGGTTCTAGATCAAGCTCAACCCCGAGAAGTGTGTCTTCGGAGTACCAACTGGCAGCTGCTAGGTTTGCTGGTCTCTAAACGCGGCATAGAATGCAACCCAGTAAAAATCACTGTTTCTTGCCGGTGACTCTTTCTTGCACTGTTATCACTGTTTTTACTGGGGCGGGATTTGGAACGGCGCTTACACCGTCGCTTTGGTTGCTTCTCGAGGGAATTGTCCTTCGCTACTTCCTCCTGTTCCTCGTCATCATTTTATTGGGGTGTATCCACCATGTATATATCATGTGATGAAGTGGCAGTCCAGCGCCCTGCGGGTGATGGTTCCTGTTTGTTTCCTGCATCGTCATCCATACCGTCGATGTCTTCGGATCCGAAATCAAGCATGTCGGTTAAGTCGTCGACAGTGGCTATTAAGTGGGTGGTGGGTGGGGAACGAATTTCTTCGTCATCCGCTTCCCACTCGAGCCGAACACAGTTCGGCCAAGGGCCTCCTGACAAGGAGAGAGACCTTAGTGAATTTAGAACATCGCCCAAGGGCGAGTGCTAAAAGATATCCGCGGACGAAAACTCTGTGATCGGCGCCCAATCAGATTTGATAGGTACAGACGCGGGCGGTTCGGAGACCGTGGCCGGGGACGAATCCAAAGGTCCAGCAACACAGGTCTTGTAGGAGGTGAAGTCAGTATCCAGCTCTATCATCATTGAGTGTGCGGCCTCTGGGGTGGGGTCCATCCACTCATCCTCGGACGGCGCGATCTGTTCCAGATTGAGGGCCGGAGTAGTTATAGGTGTGATCTCCCGAACACTATCTGATGGCAGAGCTAAATCATGATCATCGTGACTGTGCAGCGTACCTGACGTGAGTTCGAATCCGTCGAAGATCAAGTCTCCGCGGATGTCGGTAGTATAGTTCGAACTTCCAAACCTGACCTGATGGCCAGGGGTGTAGCTTTCGATCTGCTCCAGATGGCCAAGCGAGTTGGCCCTCAGTGCGAAGCCGCCGGATACAAAGATCTGTCCGGGGAGAAAAACCTCACCCTGGATCGCATCGTTGCCGAGGATCGAAGGAGCCATCGAGCCTTATGGTGACGACACAGTGGAACTCTCAATGAAAGCACCAATGTCGGTGTCAAAACCGGCGGATCTCGGGTAGGGGGTCTCGAACTATGCGTCTAAGGAGGATGGTAATAGGAGGCGGGGAACACAATGTTTACCCAGGTTCAGGCCCTCGCGATGGAGGTAATACCCTACTTCCTGCTTGATTGATCTTGATGATATGAGTATTAAAAGAGTTGATCTACCATGAGATCGGAGAGGCTAAACCCTAGAAGCTAGCCTATGGTATGATTGTTGTTGTCCTATGGACTAAAACTCTCCGGTTTATATAGACACCGGAAGGGGCTAGGGTTACACAGAGTTGGTTACAAGTGAGGAGATCTACATATCCGAACGGCCAAGCTTGCCTTCCATGCAAAGGAGAGTCCCACCTGGACGCGGGACGAAGTCTTCAATCTTGTATCTTCATAGTCCAACAGTCCGGCCAAGCGATATAGTCCGGCTGTCCGAGGACTCCCTCACCCCCCAACCGAGGTTCACCCTATCAAAGTGCGAAGTAGCTAGCAGCCACCCCTCCCTCGTGTCGGCATGAAGGGAATCCTAAGCTATGAATGCATGCCCCCCCTAACCGAGGTTCACCTAGCAAAGTGCGAAGTAGCTAGGAATGCCCCCTCTCGTGTCGGCATGAAGTGAATCCTAAGCTATGAATGCATGCCCCCTCCCCCCAACCGAGGTTCACCTAGCAAATTGCGAAGTAGCTAGCAGCCCCTGCCCTCCCCCTCGTGTTGCCATGAAGGGAATCCTATGCTATGAATGCATGCCCCCCAACCGAGGTCACTACAAAAAAGACACATCCGTGACATTTTGGGCCAAACGAAAAAAAATTCTGTCATACATATGACACTTCTATGACGATAATTGTGACAAAACCCAGTATCATCATAGATGTGGCGGGCTCCTACTTCTATGACAAAAAATCATGACAGAAAATGGGCTTTTTGTCTTGGGAGGGCCGGAGACGCAGCTGCATGACATTCTTTGGGCCGTCCATGACGGAAAAAACCGTAGTAGAAGCGAGGGCGAGGAAAATTTCAGGGAGTTCCCGGTTACGGTGGGAGGTTGGGGGCCGAGTGATGCACGTTTCTCTTGTACACGTACGCGCGTGTGTGCGAGGCGTTGGCTCTAACTGAACCCGAGCGAGGCGTTGGGCTCTAACTGAACCCGAGCGATTGCACTGCAGGCTACGCGTTACTGAACCCGAGCGATCGATCGATGGTTGTTAACTGAACCCGGTCGAGCGATTCCTTCGCTACTGCTGCTAACTGAAGCCGATCGATGCTGCCTCTGGATGAACAGTGAGCATTGCTGGGGGGGGGGGTTGGATGAACAGCTCCCGGTGGGGGTGGATGAACAGGACCCCGTGGTGTTGCCTCTGGATGAACAAGACCCCGATCGACCCAGCCGGTTGGGGCTGGATGAACCCCGTGGAGGGCTGGATGAACAGGACCACCCCGTGGAGGGCAGGATGAACAGTGGCCCCATGGAGGGGTGGTTGAACAGGAGCCCGTGGAGAGGGCTGGTTGAACAGTAGCCGGTGGAGTAGCACGCGGTGGAGGCTGGATGAACAGGAGCCCGTGGATGAATAGTCGCAGGTGGAGGCTGGAGGAGGTCGACTGTGGATGAACAGTAGCTCGTGGAGGCTGGAGGGGGTCGACGGTGGAGATGAACAGTATCTTGTGGAGTCCCGTTTTGCGGTACGCCACACCCTCCCGATGAACAGGACCCCCGTTTCGACAGTAGCGCTCCAACACAAGTCCATTTCGTCCATTTTCTGGTACGCCACACCCCTCCCGATCAACAGGACCCCCGTTTCGATCGTAGGAGATCCGTTTCCTCCGTTTTGCGGTACGCCAGACCCCTCCCTGTCAACAGGACCCCATTCTGAACGTAGGAGGTCCGTTTCCTCCGTTGTGTGGTACGCCAGGCCTCGTTTCCATCGCCTGTTCCGTCCAAGCCCTCCCGATGAACATGACCACGCATTCCGTTCTGACCCAGCCGGTTGGCTCCCATGCGTTTCGTTGCCTCCCCATGAACACGAGCATTCCGTTGCCTCCCCATGAACACGAGATGACGCTGTTTCTCCGTTCCGACCCAGCAATGTACACGAGCCCTGGCCGTACGTATGCGCGAGTAGGCGTTCGAGACCCCGCTCGTATGTACACATACGTGGCCGTATTTTCTTTCTTGCACCCTGGCCGTTGTACGTATGTCTACATGCTACGTGCGCGCCTCTACTACGACATGTGTGCGCCTCTACTACGACACGTGCGCGCCTCTACATCAACCAGTATGTACGTACACGTTCACGACCAGAATGACAACGCTACGTACGCTTCAACCAGGTGGGTCCCGACTGTCAGGCACTTCCTTGCCTGCGAAGATGTAGCTGGTGGGTCCCAGCAGTCAGGGGCGAATCATTTTTTAGCCCGGATGCACTTCCTTGCGTGCGAAGATGTAGCTGGTGGGTCCCAACAGTCAGGGGGAAACGTTTTTTTCGCGAATTATAGTGGCCCGTCCGGTGGGTCCCAGCTGTCAGGTGGAGGAATCATTATTTTTTGCCTAATAAGGAGGCACTTCCTTGCTGCGGCCGTGGACCCAGCTCTCAGCCTCTCCACATACAGTCCACGTCCGATGGAAGTCGTTCCTTGACCATGTTGACCACTCCGCGCCGAGAGCACCAAGGCGGTGGACGACGGCGAGGCCTAGGAAGGGGACGACACGGAGGCAGGGAAGACTCGGCAGTGGTTTCCCACGCGGAGGGGAGTACGACTGTACGAGGGTTCACTGGTTCGTCGGCCATCGCTGGAGAATAACAACAGGTTTGTGTGAGTAGAGGGATGGCTAGGCCAACGATGGGAGTACGGTCGGGCGGTGAGGCCTGCGCGGCAGCACAGTCGGCCGCGAGGAGGAGGGAGCAGGCAGTCCCGCCGGCGCTTGTTTGAGCGGCTGGAGCAGGAAGAGCACAGATTGAAGAAGCACGACGGCCGTTGGATGGACATCCAACAGTTAGTGCGTGTGCGTTGATACGTCTCCGTCGTATCTATATTTGATTGTTCCATGCCAATATTATTCAACTTTCATATACTTTTGGCAACTTTTTATACTATTTTTGGGACTAACATATTGATCCAGTTCCCAGTGCCAGTTCCTGTTTGTTGCATGTTTTTTTGTTTCGCAGAATATCCATATCAAACGGAGTCCAAACGAAATAAAAACTGACGGAGATTTTTTTGGAATATATATGATTTTTGGGAAGAAGAATCCATGTGAGACGATGCTCGAGGGGCCCACGACGTAGGGGGCGCGCCCCAGGGTGTCAGGCGCGCCCCTGACCCTCGTGGCCACCCCATAAGGCGATTGGTGCCCTTCTTTCGCCGCAAGAAAGCTAATTTCTGGATAGAGATCGTGTCAAAATTTCAGCCCAATCGGAGTTACGGATCTCCGGGAATATAAGAAACGGTTAAAGGGAAGAATCTGAGAACGCAGAAACAGAGAGAGACGGAGAGACAGATCCAATCTCGTAGGGGCTCTCGCCCCTCCCGTGCCATGGAGGCCATGGACCAGAGGGGAAACCCTTCTCCCATCCAGGGAGGAGGTCAAGGAAGAAGAAGAAGGAGGGGGGCTCTCTCCCTCTCGCTTCCGGTGGCACCGGAGTGCCACCGGGGGCCATCATCATCACCGCGATCTACACCAACACCTCCGCCATCTTCACCAACATCTCCATCACCTTCCCCCCTCTATCTACAGCGGTCCACTCTCCCGCAACCCGTTGTACCCTCTACTTAAACATGGTGCTTTATGCTTCATATTATTATCCAATGATGTGTTGCCATCCTATGATGTCTGAGTAGATTTTCGTTGTCCTATCGGTGGTTGATGAATTGCTATGATTGATTCAATTTGCTTGTGGTTATGTTGCTGTCCTTTGGTGCCCATCATATGAGCGCGCGCGCGGATCACACCATAGGGTTAGTTGTATGTTGATAGGACTATGTATTGGAGGGCAAGAGTGACAGAAGCTTCAACCTAGCATAGAAATTGATGCATACGACATTGAAGGGGGACCAATATATTTTAATGCTATGGTTGGGTTTTACCTTAATGAACATTAGTAGTTGCGGATGCTTGCTAATAGTTCCAATTATAAGTGCATAGAATTCCATGTAAGGGATGACATGCTAGCAGTGGCCTCTCCCACATAATACTTTCTATCGGTCTAGTAAAGTAGTCAATTGCTTAAGGGACAATTTCGCAACTCGTACCACCACTTTTCCACACTAGCTATATTTACTTTAGTTCCTTCTTTACCTTAACAGCCACTAGTTTTTTTGTGCTCTTTACTTTCTTGCAAGCTTACCCAAAAACACCTACAAAGTACTTCTAGTTTCATACTTGTTTCCGGTAAAGCGAACGTCAAGCGTGCGTAGAGTTGTATCGGTGGTCGCTAGAACTTGAGGGAATATTTGTTCTACCTTTAGCTCCTCGTTAGGTTCGACACTCTTACTTATCGAAAGAGGCTACAATTGATCCCCTATACTTGTGGGTTATCAATACCTTTTTCTGGCGCCGTTGCCGGGGAGCAATAGCGTGGGGTGAATATTCTCGTGTGTGCTTGTTTGCTTTATCACCAAGTAATTTTTATTTGCTGTTCTTAGTTGTTCTCTATCTTTAGTTATGGATATGGAACACGAAATACCCAAAAAATTAGGTGTACTTTCTGCTCATGGAGATGGGGAACCTCCTAAAACCCTCGATGCTGGTTATGTGAAAGATATTATGTACTACTTTAATAATCCTGAGAAAACCCCATTCAATTATGTAATGGGAGTAACGTTGGATCAACGTGAATACTTTAGGGATTACCGCTTGACACAAAAAGGGAGACTATTATGGGATCAAATTCATATATTGAAGTGGTATGCTAGACAACTATGCGTGGAATATGATTATACTTGTTGCTCTAAGGTGAAGGCTCCACACCTTCCCTTTTCATGTGATTTAATGATGAACCTTGGCTTCTTATGCTAATGGTATATATGATTACTATGATGTGGAACAAATAGAAGAATTTGTTGCTTTTATGGGTGCTTATGAAATTGAATCTATGTTTAAAGAGATTGATGATATTGATGATGCTTGTTATAGATCTGAAAATTTAGCTATCCTCAAATATTGCTATGAGAATTATGAATACAATTATGAAATTAATGCACTTATTAAGAAAGTCTCCGCTGTCCAAGAAGAGACTATGAGCTCATTGGATGAAGAAGTTGATGACACTATGAGCTCATTGGATGAAAAAGATGAGCAGGAGAGCGAAGAACAAAAGGAGGAAGAGCGGATTGATCACCCATGCCTACCTTCTAATGCGAGTAACTCTTCAACTCATACATTGTTTAATTCCCCTTCGTGCTTACCGAAGGATGATTGCTATGATGACTATTATGATCCCTATGATTCTTTTGAAATATCCCTTTTTGATGATGCTTGCTATACTTGTGGCCAAGATGCCAATATGTATTATGCTTGTGGCCAAGATGCCAATATGAATTATGCTTATGGAGATGAACTTGCTATATTTCCTTATATTAAACATGAAATTGTTGCTATTGAACCCACACATGATAGTCCTATTATCTTTTTGAATTCTCCAAACTACACTATATCGGAGAAGTTTGCACTTATTAAGGATTATATTGATGGGTTGCCTTTTACCGTTGCACATGATGATTTCGATAGACATAATATGGATGTGCTTGCTACTCCTACTTGCAATTATTATGAGAGAGGAACTATATCTCCACCTCTCTATGTTTCCAATATGATAAAATTGCAAGAAACTGTTTATACTATGCATTGGCCTTTACTATGCATGCATGAATTGTTCTTTTATGACATGCCGATGCATAGGAAGAGAGTTAGACTTCGTCATTGCTTGATATATGTTGCTTTGTGCTCACTACTAAATTACAAATCATTGTTAATTAAAATTGGCTTTGATATACCTTGGGATCCGGTGGATTCACTACTTGAGCACTATATGCCTAGCTTAATGGCTTTAAAGAAAGCGCTGCCAGGGAGACAACCCGGAAGTTTTAGAGAGTCATTTATTTCTGTTGAGTGCTTTCATATAGTTTAAAAACAACAAAAATAAATAGGGGGAACCCAAGACTTTTCAAAAAGGAAAGTGAAAGTGAGAAATACAAGCACTGTTGAAGTGGGAGAGCTCCTTGAACTTTGTTCATGCTCACGGCAACTTTGTGAATCTTGATTACAGAAACTTTTCCACAAAAATAATTATCCCCTTGTACAATTCCATTGTATTATAAAAATAATATGCCAAGGTTTGCCTTTAGGATGTTTACATTTGCTTGATGGTTTGTATGGTGCAGGACAGAAACTTTGGCTGTAGTGCACGATTTTACATTCCTAGCTGGAACGCCAAATGGTTCTGATTCTTTTTGCACTGTCTTACTATACAAATTTTTATTTTTACTAATTTTGGTAGAATTTTTCAAGTATCATTAGTATGGTGAATGTTCAGATTATTACAGACTGTTCTGTTTTAGACAGATTCTGTTTTTGATGCATAGTTTGCTTCTTTTGATGAAACTATATATTTATATTAGTGGATTAAGCCATGAAAAAGTTATATTACAGTAGACAGAATGCAAAAACAAAATATGAATTGGTTAGAAATAGTACTTATAGTTGTGATTTGCTTTATTATACTAATGGATCTTACCGAGTTTTTTGTTGAAGTTTTGTGTGGATGAAGTGTTCGATGATCGAGAAGGTCTCGATGTGAGAAGAAGGAAGAGAGGCAAGAGCTCAAGCTTGGGGATGCCCGAGGCACCCCAAGTAAATATTCACGGAGACTCAAGCGTCTAAGCTTGGGGATGCTGGGGAGGCATCCCCTCTTTCTTCAACAAGTATCGGTATGTTTTCGGATTCGTTTCGTTCATGCGATATGTGCAAGTCTTGGAGCGTCTTTTGCATTTAGGTTTTTATTTTTCTTTTTATGCACCATGCTGGTATGAGATAGTCCTTGGTTGATTTATAGAATGCTCATTGCATTTCACTTATACCTTTTGAGTATGGCTTTATAGAATGCTTCATGTGCTTCACTTATATCATTTGAAGTTTGGATTGCATGTTTCTCTTTACATAGACAACCGCCATTTGTAGAATGCTCTTTTGCTTCACTTATATTTGTTAGAGAATGGGCATATCTTTTGTAGAAAGAATTAAACTCTCTTGCTTCACTTATATTTGTTTAGAGAGATGACAGGAATTGGTCATTCACATGGTTAGTCATAAAATCCTACATAAACTTGTAAGATCACTGAATATGATATGTTTGATTCCTTGCAATAGTTTTGCGATATAAAGATGGTGATATTAGAGTCATGCTAGTGGGTAGTTGTGGATTGTAGAAATACTTGTGTTGAAGTTTGTGATTCCCGTAGCATGCACGTATGGTGAACCGTTATGTAACGAAGTCGGAGCATAATTTATTTATTGATTGTCTTCCTTATGAGTGGCGGTCGGGGACGAGTGATGGTCTTTTCCTACCAATATATCCCCCTAGGAGCATGCGCGTAGTACTTTGTTTCGATGACTAATAGATTTTTGCAATAAGTATGTGAATTCTTTATGACTAATGTTGAGTCCATGGATTATACGCACTCTCACCCTTCCACCATTGCTAGCCTCTCTAGCACCGCGCAACTTTCGCCGGTACCATAATCCCACCATATACCTTCCTCAAAACAGCCACCATACCTACCTATCATGGCATTTCCATAGCCATTCCGAGATATATTGCCATGCAACTTCCATCATCGTCATATTCATGACTCGAGCATTCATTGTCATATTGCTTTGCATGATCGTAAGATAGCTAGCATGATGTTTTCATGACTTGTCCGTTTTTTGATGTCATTGCTACACTAGATCATTGCACATCCTGGTACACCGCCGGAGGCATCCATATAGAGTCATACTTTGTTCTAGACATTGAGTTGTAATATTGAGTTATAAGTAAATAAAAGTGTGATGATCATCATTATTAGAGCATTGCCCTAGTGAGGAAAGGACGATGGAGACTATGATTCCCCCACAAGTCAGGATGCGACTCCGGACTTTACAAAAAAATAAAAGAGGCCAAAGAAGCCCAAATAAAAAAAAGAGGCCAAAGAAGCCCACCAAAAATAAAAAAATAAAAATAAAAAAATGAGAGAAAAAGAGAGAAGGGGCAGTGCTACTATCCTTTTTTCACACTTGTGCTCCAAAGTAGCACCATGTTCTTCATATAGAGAGTCTCTTGAGTTATCACTTTCATATACTAGTGGGAATTTTCATTATAGAACTTGGCTTGTATATTCCGATGATGGGCTTCCTCAAATGCCCGAGGTCTTCATGAGCAAGCAAGTTGGATGCACACCCACTTAGTTTCAGTTGGAGCTTTCATACACTTATAGCTCTAGTGCATCCGTTGCATGGCAATCCCTACTCACTCACATTGTTATATATTGATGGGCATCTCCATAGCCCATTGATACGCCTAGTTGATGTGAGACCATCTTCTCCTTTTTGTCTTCTCCACCATCATATTCTATTCCACCTATAGTGCTATGTCCATGGCTCACGCTCATGTATTGCGTGAAAGTTGAAAAGGTTTGAGAACGTCAAAATTATGAAACAATTGCTTGGCTTGTCATCGGGGTTGTGCATGATGTGAATATTTTGTGTGGTGAAGATGGAGCATAGCCAGACTATATGATTTTGTAGGGATAGCTTTCTTCCGCCTTGTTATTTTGAAAAGACATGATTGCTTTATTAGTGGGCTTGAAGTATTATTGTTTTTATGTTAAATGATAGACTATTGCCTTGAATCACTCGTATCTTAATATTCATGCCATGATTAGACATATGATCAAGATTATGCTAGGTAGCATTCCACATCAAAAATTATCTTTTTTTATCATTTACCTACTGGAGGACGAGCAGGAATTAAGCTTGGGGATGCTGATACGTCTCCGTCGTATCTATAATTTTTGATTGTTCCATGCCAATATTATTCAACTTTCATATACTTTTGACAACTTTTTATACTATTTTTGGGACTAACATATTGATCCAGTGCCCAGTGCCAGTTCATGTTTGTTGCATGTTTTTTGTTTCGCAGAATATCCATATCAAACGGAGTCCAAACGGAATAAAAATTGACGGAGATTTTTTTTGGAATATATATGATTTTTGGGAAGAAGAATCCACGCAAGACGATGCTCGAGGGGCCCACGAGGTGGGGGGCGCGCCCCAGGGTGTCAGGCGCGCCCCTGACCCTCGTGGCCACCCCGTAAGGCGGTTGGTGCCCTTATTCCGCCGCAAGAAAGCTAATTTCCGGATAGAGATCTGTCAAAATTTCATCCCAATCGGAGTTACGGATCTCCGAGAATATAAGAAACGGTGAAAGGGAAGAATCTGAGAACGCAGAAACAGAGAGAGATAGAGAGACAGATCCAATCTTGGAGGGGCTCTCACCCCTCCCGTGCCATGGAGGCCATAGACCAGAGGGGAAACCCTTCTCCCATCTAGGGAGGAGGTCAAGGAAGAATAAGAAGGAGGGGGGCTCTCTCCCCCTCGCTTCCGGTGGCACTGGAGTGCCACCGGGGGCCATAATCATCACCGCGATCTACACCAACACCTCCGCCATCTTCACCAACATCTCCATCACCTTCCCCCCTCTATCTACAATGGTCCACTCTCCCGCAACCCGCTGTACCCTCTACTTGAACATGGTGCTTTATGCTTCATATTATTATCCAATGATGTGTTGCCATCCTATGATGTCTGAGTAGATTTTCGTTGTCCTATCGGTGGTTGATGAATTGCTATGATTGATTTAATTTGCTTGTGGTTATGTTGCTGTCCTTTGGTGCCCATCATATGAGCGCGTGCGTGGATCACACCATAGGGTTAGTTGTATGTTGATAGGACTATGTATTGGAGGGCAAGAGTGACAAAAGCTTCAACCTAGCATAGAAATTGATGCATACGGGATTGAAGGGGACCAATATATCTTAATGCTATGGTTGGTTTTTTCCTTAATGAACATTAGTAGTTGTGGATGCTTGCTAATAGTTCCAATCATAAGTGCATAGAATTCCAAGTAAGGGATGACATGCTAGAAGTGGCCTCTCCCACATAATACTTGCTATCGGTCTAGTAAAGTACTCAATTGCTTAAGGGACAATTTCGCAACTCCTACCACCACTTTTCCACACTCACTATATTTACTTTAGTTGCTTCTTTACCTTAACAGCCCCTAGTTTTATTTTTGTGCTCTTTACTTTCTTGCAAGCTTACCCGAGAAACACCTACAAAGTACTTCTAGTTTCATACTTGTTTCCGGTAAAGCGAACGTCAAGCGTGCGTAGAGTTGTATCGGTGGTCGATAGAACTTGAGGGAATATTTGTTCTACCTTTAGCTCCTCGTTGGGTTCAACACCCTTACTTATCGAAAGAGGCTACAATTGATCCCCTATACTTGTGGGTTATCATGCGTCAACCTTTTTTTAAGAAAGCCTCAAATCTATGGAAAATAGCATATAGCCCATCTGCCATTATTTGTAATAATTTACAGCCTATTTGCTAATTCTTAAGTTTTATGGAGCCCATATTCTTTTTGTTAGCATTACAGCCCATATTGTGGCAACGGTTAAAAAATTATACGAATTTTTGCATATTTCGGTGCGGTCCGAACTGTTTTTAATCCCGAAATTTCGACTCACATTCAAACTGATTTTAAAAATAAATGAATATCAATATAAAATCCAACAAATTCTCCTCGCATAAAAATTAATGTAATTTAAAATCTTGAAATGAAAAAAAAGATATTTGAAACTAATTGCCTGTTTGATGTGTTTTAAAAATGTACAACCCATTTCTCATTACTGATGGGCCATTTTCTCGGCCAGCCGAATGAAAGCTCTCCTCGTCTTGAAAGATTTGTAGCCCAACAGGCCTAACAAAGCGACTTACTTGGCAAATCACAAAAAAACTGTGATGTGGCCATGGACCCAGCTATCAGCCTCTCCACGTACAGTACTCTTCCGATGGAAGTCGTTCCTTGACCATGTTGACCACGCCGCGCAGAGAGCACCACGGCGGTGGACGACGACGAGGCCTAGGAAGGGGACGACATGGCAGTGGAAGCCCGCTCGGAGAGGACTACAAGGGTTCACTGGTTCAGCTGCGGTGTGAGGCTGCCGTCGCTGCAGGGCCTGGCCAACGGTGGGAATAGTAGGGGGCGGTGAGGCCTTTGCGGCAGCACAGCCGGCCACGGGAGGCAGGAGCATGCGGCACGACCGGCGCTGCTTTGGGCGGCTGGAGCAAGAAGACCAGAGGTTGAAGAAGCACCACGGCCGTTGGATGGACATCATACGGTCACTGGAGCTAGAATCATTCATATTGACTAAGTTGACAAAGCCCTTCGTCCCCGTCAACTTAGTAGGCCCACAGGTCAGCCTCCCAGCAAGGTGGGTCCCAGCTAGCTGGGGGAGTATTCATTTTTTGTGTGTAATAAGGAGGCACTTCCGGTGGGTCCGAGCTGACAGTGGAGGGACATTTTTTTTGCGAAATACGGTGGCCCGTCCGGTGGGTCCCAGCAGTCAGGGGGAAACGATTTTTTTTGCAAAATACTGGTGGCCTGTCCGATGGGTCCCTGCTGTCATGTGGAGGAATCATTATTTTCCGCGTAATAAGGAGGCACTTCCTTGCTGCCGCCATGGACCCAGCTGTCAGCCTCTCCACATACAGTCCACGTCCGATGGAAGTCGATCCTTCCATGTTGACCATGCCGCGCCGAGAGCACCAAGGCGGTGGACGACGGTGAGGCCTAGGAAGGGGACGACGCGGAGCCGGTGAAGACGCGGCAGTGGATGCCCACGCAGAGAGGAGTATGAGGATTCACTCCTTCGGCTGCGGTGTGAGGCTACCATCGCCGCAGGGCCTGGCCAGCGGTGGGAATAGTAGGGGGCGGTGAGGCCTCCATGGCAGCATAGCCAGTCACGGGAGGCAGGAGCAGGCGGCACGACCGGCGCTGCTTTGGGCGGCTGGAGCAAGAAGACCAGAGGTTTAAGAAGCACTACAGCCGTTGGATGGACATCGTACGGTCACTGCAGCTAGAATCGTTTATATTGACTAAGTTGACAAAGCCCTTGGTACGTCAACTTAGTAGGCCCACAGGCCAGCTTCCGAAACGATGCACCCCAGATGTCAGGGGGAGGAATCATTTTTTGGGCAGGTGAAGCTAGAATATCCGAGATTGAAGAAGAAGCACGGCATCCGTTGGATGGACATCCAACAGCCACTGCTGCTAGGACCGTGTGTTGACTATAAGTTGACAAAGCCTTGCATACGCATCAACTCTGTTTTTTAGGGGACGCGTCAACTTAGTAAGGCCAGAAGTGTGTGGCAGAGAACTTATAGCCCATTTGAGATTTGTAAGAATGTGTAGCCCATTTTTGAATTCTAATGGAATTTACTACAGCCCATTTACAGTTTGTTAAAAGTACAACCCATTTCAACCAACTGTTCAAAACAGAATTCAATAAAATTTCCCACATTTTGATGGGATCTGGAATATTTTTATCCCGAAATTTCTAGTCAGGTTAAATACAATTTCAATATAAATTATTATTATGTAAAAATCCAACGAAACACTGCGCTCGCAACAATTAATGAAATTAAAATTTTCAATATCCAAAAAATATATTTTATAAAGTAATCACGTGTTTGGTGCATTTTTTATAGTTACTGCCCAGTTTTTATAATTACAACCCATTTATTATTTCTTAAAGCCCATTTTCTTGTTAAGCCTAATGCATCCCTCCTAGGAAAGATTTGCAGCCCAGCAGGGCGGAGAATAACAACTTGACCTTGCCTGGGTATTCCTAAAAAAAAGTATAGCTGGGCTAGCCATTTTCAGCTTGAAAAAAATTAATATCTGGGATGGATATCTGGCCTAGGCTAGACGGGCCACAGCCCGCCCAGTTAATACCTGCAGCGATGTTTTCGTTGTTGTTCCGAGGAGAAAAATTAATATCTGGGCTAAACATCGAAAGACTCTGCAGTGCTCACACCTCAAAAACACAAATACTGCTCGAGCTGCTTGGTCCCAGCTGTCGGTGGCTTCTTGTGCAATTCTCTCGTTTATTGACTAGTACTACATAGGTTGACAATGGTGTGGGACCGTGATGTCAGGAAACCAGGGGGAAGCAAAATAAATAACTCCAGCAAGCGCTTCCACCTCTGCCTTGTTGTCTCCCGTGGAAACCCCTTTCCTCCCTTTTTTTTGCTCGGGCAAGGACCAATGCATGCAGCACGTCCATGCGGTTATTAGGCAAGAAATAAAAGCGCTTTGCATGCTATGAATTATGATGGCCTGCATGGGTAGCTAATAAGGCATCCTCTTAACTGCTGTGATTAAATGTTGTGTTTAGAAGAGAGAAATATTCTTCTTTTCCACCAATCTGCTTGCACCTAGGTCGTGATGCACCTTCTAATACGACTTATTCACCTAGATGGAGGGAGTATAGTTTTATACATATATATATATAATAAGGAGGCACTTGCGCATGTGAGGCTATGGACCTGGTGGGTCCCCATTGTCATCCTCTCCAAGTAAAGTCATCTCCTCACCCGCGCGCGCTTTCCGCCCGAAACAGTCATCGCCGCCCGCGCCGCTTCCCGGTGCAGGCGATTGCTCCGCCTTCAAACGACACAAGTGTCGTCCGTCCGTCCATCTGCCGCCCACATTAATGATACGCGGTTGCCGAGGCGGCTACTCCGGCGCCACACGTCCGTCCCTCCGCCCGCCCACCATTGCTATATAAACTGCTGCGCCGGCCATAGCCGCAGTCATGTGCATCCGTTCCCTTTCTCATGTCCACACCACTACTGCCCACCATGGCTTCCTCGCGCTCCAGCGCTCTTTGGGACGGGCGGACGACGGACCACAAGGAGATGGCAGCCATTGCTGCCGAGCGGCTGGCCGACAGGCAGCCGGAGGACGACGACGTCCCAATGGAGAACATGGTAGTCGATGATCCGGCGCCAACCCCCTCCTCCGCGCCATCCTCGCTGGTGCATTGCACCATGACCATCGGCGAGGCCCGTGCACAATATATGGACAGTGTGAGGCAGATGCGTTAGGAGCAGTTCCGGGAGGCGCAGGCCGACGCCGCCTACAACCACTATCTCCTCCAGGAGCATCTGCAAGCGGAGGAGCAGATCACCGCAGAGCGGGCGGAGCAGGAAGCGCTGCTCGACTCGTACCGCTCCACCCGCAAGGGCCGCCTCGAGCGCTGGCGGGAGCGCATGCGGGTGGCGGAGGCTGCGTCCGCCTACAAAGAGGCTAGCAAAGAGGGCGATGAAGCGGGCGAGGCGCTGTTTGGCGAGACCGAGGATGAGGCAGAGGACAAGGTCGGCTCCGACGAGTCCCCGCTCCGCTGGCGTCGACGAGGCCCTGCTCCGCCGAGGCCCCACGGCGCCAACAACGAGGCAGAGGACACCGCCGGCTCCGCCGAGGCCCCAACCCGCCAACAACGAGGCAGAGGACATCGCCGGCTCAGCCAAGGCCCCACTCTGCCGGCAACGCGGGGGAGGATTTCCACCGCTCCGCTGAGGCGCCGCCCGCCGGCAACGAGACAGAGGACATCACCGGCTCCACCGAGGCCCCGTCTCGCTGCCAACGAGGCCGCGCCACACAAAAAACAAGGAAGAGTAGAACACGGTAGGTCGCCGCCGCTCGGGTGTAAGTAAGGCCACCGCTGCCACCCTCCTGTTGAAGCCAAGCTAGGCGGGTTGACCATTGACGGCCGGTTAGCTTCTTGGCGGCGACGTGGAGTCGGGGAGTTCTGCTGGAGAATAACGCTGCTTCTACTTAACTGCTGGTGCAGTTGGCTGACTGACACATGGGCCCAACAGGCCACATGTTAGTTACGCAACTGCACCTGCAGTTAAGTCACTGAAGCTTCTGTTCGGCTCAGTGGGACACAGGTGGGTAGCTTCGGTTAATTAATTATACCTCCAGCGCACCCCTTTTTAGTTGACGAATGTATGAACTGTAATGAAATCTGGCATGTTTATATGAAATCCGACTGTGTATGAATGAATTTATTTCAATTAGTTCAAATTCCTGTATCACTGGCATTGGATGAACATGCAAAACAATATGTACTAGCATTATTCCCAGGGTGATCACCTCATTTGCAGCAGTTTCACATGTACTCCCTCCGGTCCTTTCTAGTTTGCATACAAGTTTTGTCTGCAGTCAAAGTATCTCTACTTTGACCAATCTTATACAAAAAAGTATGCACTTTCACAATGTGCGAAGTAAAAAGGAACAGAAGGAGTACAAAGAGTTTGAGCAGGTTTTTAGCGTTTCTGTACATTGCAATCAAACACATAGGCCTGGCAATTCATAGAGAACATACAATCAATGATTATGCATCTCAGCGACTCACATGTCAGAGGCAATATTTACTTCACAACTAAAGAATAAAGGAAAAAATTGATCGACGCTGCTGACAGCAAGGGCGTCCCATTCGAAAATATCAAACGCATGTCTTGCTAAAATCAATGAGCAAAATTTGACAAGGTTGTCCCATTCCAAAATATCAAATGCCTACGATTGTGGAATGGGCAGGGTTTGCCATCAGTTCGGACATTGACATGGCACCTCGTGCTAAATAAACCAGTTGTTCTTTTTGTGCAGTTCCACCAAAATCAACCAAATTCGCGCGTAGCTTGTATGATTTCGCCCTTATATGTTGCAACGCCTTGAACTTATCGGCACCTCCTTTCTTGTGGTGGAAATGAATGATTCGATGTATTCATGAACATTTTGTGCAGTTCCCATTGAAATCAAGCTGAGCACCCCTGTTTGCACAAATACAAAAAAGTGATTAGTATAGAGCAAACTGTACTATGAATTGACAGTTTCAACAGGCACATACATGGTCCATGTAGAGCACACTTTTAGAAAAATGGAACTCACCAGAAAGAATCCTAGAACAACATTGTACTCGCGCATCACAGCAAAAAATGGAGATTTTGTCAGTCCTTCTGAGCTGAAGTTAGTTTGGTCTTGTGGGGAGTAATGTAACCATCCTTCAACTGCTCCTTCTGATGATAAGATAGACAGGGCTTCTTCATCCTGGCATAATCGGAACTAGTCACTTCACGTACTCCATATTCTTCTTCAGAGGAAGATGATCCTGTTGTGCAAAGACAAGAGGACTACTAAATGCTAGCATCACTGTTTGCTCGAAAAAAAGGAAAGGAAATATTTAAAACAGCACAGATGAAGCACTTCTCAAGGACAATACCACTTTTTCATGACAGCACCGGGAGTTGATTTTTGTTTTTCTTCCCCTTGTTCTTCCCCTTCATCACTTGGTTCAATAACAAACAAGCTTCGCCTTCAATGTAAGATTTGGCATGTCAATTAGGGAGCACAAGTATAGTACTAAACTTAATTTTCTGATGAAAGTGGCAAAATACAGGCCAGCAGTTGTGAAATATCCTTATCTTACCTCAATGGGATATTACGGTGCACATACAGATTGGAAGTCTTGTCTCCATTTGTGCAGTTCACTAAAATCAAGCAACATTATCGTACAAGTAGCACAACATATGAATGCACACTGCAGAATCATGTGAAAGAAGGCTAGTACTGACCTCTCATGATGCGGAATTCAAACAACTCACAAGAAGAAGATCTGAACCAAATTCGCCTTAACGGATAGGAAGTAAGATCTCCTCTTGTGCAGTTCCACTAAGATCAAGCAATCAAGCAACGTTGTCGGTGTGACATTTTGGTTGAACTGCACAAAACACTCTTAAAACAAAAGTGTTTTGTGCAGTGCAACAAAAGGTCACAATGGCAACGAGGTGAAGCAGATAACCCTGTTTACACAGAGGTGCAAAGGAAACAATTAGTGGTCAATAACGGTGGATGACACAGAAGCCAACAAAAAGAAGCATCTACCTTATCTAAATGGGAAAGAAAGCAAGACAGTAGCATTTCTCAAACGGTGGCATTGATTAATATTAACATAGAGATTATATTAACAATAAAATTCGTTAAACATGTAATTTGCTTTTAACTGTGGCATTGCATCAATTTTCCAGCGGCATTATTAGAGGGTGTTTGTTTACAGGGACATTTTGGTGTAGGGACTAAAAAAACTCCGTGTCAGTCCCATCTAAACCAAAGAGGAGGGACTTTTAGGGACTAAAAGTGGGCATTTGGGACTAAAGAAAGAAGACCCCGAGGGAGTCTTTTTGGGACTTTTTCCAACAGTTGCCCCTGCCACGCATCGCACCTTGTCTCTATTAGTTCATTACTAGGGGTAACATGGTCTTTTAGCATGTCATTTAATAACCTCTAGTCCATGTTTAGTCCCTGGAACCCAGCAGGTAGGGACTAGGGAGTTTTTAACCAAACAGGGCCTTAGATTAACAACAGCTAATGAGTTGCACGGGACAGTGGACGCACCAGCACCATGTGCATCTACCGATGTACTGTGGTCATGCACAGTCTGTTGCAACAAAGAACAAGCAACCAAGGAGCATATTTGTGTTGGTCCCAGTTTTGTTATCTTTAGACGCCTTTCCCTATGTGAGCGCAGCAAATCTAGTCCTGCTCAAACTCTACAGCCTTGTCCCTTCCTTTCCTTTTTGAACTAGTACTTTCGCCCCTTCCTTTCCTCTTTGAACCACGTCCTAGATTTATGCGATACAACTTTCCCCACTACTTTCCCCCATTCCTTTCCTCTTTGAACCACGTCCTAGATTAATGCTATACAACTTTCCCCCTTCATTTCCTCTTTGAACCACGTCCTAGATTCATGCTATATACAACTTTTCCCACTACTTTCCCCCACTCCTTTCCTCTTTGAACCACGTCCTAGATTCATGGTATACATGCAGCTAGAGCAATGCATGTGGAGTAAGTAAATTATACCTTAAGGTTCTTGGGGCGTGGTTCGGTGGGCGACGGGACGGCGGCGAAGAAGAAGGGGTCGGAGGCCCTCCCGCGCCGCCGCTGGGTGGAAAGTGAACAGCTGCGCCGGTAGTCCCTCGCCGACGGCGACAGCGTTAAGCCTCCTTCCCTTCCCGGCGGACGGATCCTGCCGGCTCTTTGAGCAGCAGTGAGGGGAGAGAGAGGCCAACGAAGTCTTGTTTAGATCTGGAGAGGGCGAGAGAGTGTGAAGAGAGCAACTACAAGCGCTGAGGCTCCAGCGGGAGAGGGCGAGAGAGTGAGCGAACAGGCTAACCAGCTACACAACCCTCCCGTTATGTTCAACGAGAGGGAAATAACCTTTTATACATTCCTGCATTCATGTGACAAGCATGCCGTGTTTTTTTGTGTGTGGGAGTCATTGGGATTTCAATCATAATCGTGTCATGTGGCTTTGGTGGTAAGACTATCCACAGTGGTGCAAAAATAATACAGCCTTAGTCACCTTACCTCTCTCCACGTAGTATGTTGGGTCCCACCAGTCAGAGGGTGAAACAAACAGATTAATAAGAAAAATTAAAAGCGCCAGCGGTGTATCTTACCTCACACATCTCGCTACTGCTCGGGAACACTGTCCAATTGATCCCTCTGTTCGCTCAGGTACTATTTTAAGTGAATCCTTATTATAACATGCACACAAATTTTGGCCACTTGTATTCGACTTAAGTTAGTGTGCCACTGTATCTCGTATACTTACTACTCCCTCCGTCTAGGTGTAATAAGTCACGTTAGAAGGTGCAACGGGACCAAGGTGCGTGCGTGTGTGTGTGTGTGTGTGTGTGTGTGTGTGTTAGAGAGAGCGACAGATCGACCTACTCCTACAAAGAGATGTTGTGTAGTGTACGATTTTAGCCGCGAAAGTCGGTGCATGCTCCCATTTCCGGGCATGTCCGGTAGGGACATGCAGACAGCTGCCACGCCCGCTCCTGACCAGCCTGGCCCACCCAAAGCCCCTCCATCGCCCGCGCGCGCTTCCCGCCCGAAACGGTCACCGCTGCTCCAAAGAATCGGTACCGCAATCATGCCCGGGCAGAGCGGACGCGACCTCTCACTGGCGCAAGAGTGATGGTTGCTTCGTCCGTTCAACTTACTGCTGGGTCTATGTGATTTGATGGCTCATTGGTCTTTATTACTGAGGTGGTAGGACTGCTGGATGTCCCATGCTTTCGGCGAAAGGAGGTATACTACTACTACTAGATTACAATTTTCTCCATTCTTACAGCGGAGGCATGCAAGAGCAGTGAAAACACGCGGCTCAGTGATTACATGGCCCACCTCACACTACTATCACCGTGCGACACCTAACTCTTTACATAGTACTACCTCCGTTCCTAAATATTACTAGATGAGTCCCGCGCGTTGGCGGGGAACAACGGTATATCTCTCTGCGCAAAATTATCGATTTCATAGAACAAAAAAACTCTATAACCGCATGACAAATGTGGTAGCCAAACTAAATAAACTCCCATCATCATTTAGATCATCCCACGTAAGGAAAAAAGATCAGCCAACTCCTGAACTCCTACTGCATAATGGGATTATATTTTTCTTTTTGACATGTTAATGGGACTTAAAAGCTCACTTACATGCATGCTACCGGTGCATGCTTGCATGCAGACATGTTGATGTGATTTAAAACCCACTCACATGCATGTGGCACGGTATTTCTGCATGCTTGCATGTGGCTTAGTGCGGAGCCTCTCAACGTCAAGATCAGACGGCTATTATGGACTGATTTACTTCATCTAACGGCTACATCAATTTTGATGACGTGGCTCAAGGAGAGGATAGAGAATTCCTAGTAGTGGGGGCTAGCTATTACTAGTAGATATAAGTCTTTGTAGAGATTCCACTACATACGGAACAAAATGAATGAATCTACACTTAAAATGCATCTATATACATCCGCATGTGGTTCATGGTGAAATCTCTACAAAGACTTATATTTAGGAACGGAGGAAGTACTAGTATAGTACGTACTGTAATTTATCAGCGAGATAAATTTGTACAATGCTATGAAGCTTCCAGCTTCTGTTACATGTATCTTGCGTCCAAGGTTGCCCGTTGCAACATTTCATCAAATACAAAGGAGACTAACATGCATGCTATTGCATCTCAATGATTGACAGATCATAGCAAATATGTACTCCCTCCGTTCCAAAATAAGTTTCTCAACTTTGTGCAAACTTTAGTACAAAGTTGTACTACTACTAAAGTTGACACTTATTTTGGAACAGAGGCAGCTAAAGAAAAAAACGATCCATGCAGTCCCTAGCCCTTGAACCGTGAACCCTGACCAGGCTTCAATTTGCTGGCAACGTTCGAGCTTCCTAATAAATGAAGTTTGCAACCTTTTGACCATCGGATCATTTTGTGCAGTTTCACCAAAATCGAGATGAGCATCCCTGTGGCAAAGAAATTGAACAAGCGTGATTAGAATAAGATTACTGGGACTAGTTGATGAGACATAAACTCATCACAAATACAGTACGTAGAAGCCAGTAGAGGTATGTGCGGGGCAAAGAAGTAGAGAAATATCCACAGGGAGTGATGTGGGCAGCTGGAGCAGTGGTGCAAGCCGGCTGTAAAGGGAGTTGTACCTGAGGGACGTAGCTCAACCTTGAGGAGGGCGGCGGGAGGCGGCAACTGCCCACGTCGCGGCAGTGAGCAAGGGACGAAGGCAACCTCACCGGCTTTGTGAGAGAGAACGGCGGGGACCCCTGATCGGGACGTGCCGACAGTGGGTTTTCACCGTCGGCGACGGCCACCGCATCTACACTAAGCATCCACCCCTTCCCCAAGCGGACGTGATCCGCCGGGATGTTAGAGATGTGGCCACAGTCGTTTTGTGCGAGAGAGTGTGAAGAGAGCAACCCCAGCAAGCAACCGTGTAGGCTGGCCCGTCCTGACTATGTACTCCTTTTCTCTCCATATGAACCTATCATATTGCGTACGTGCCACTGAAGAAAAAAAACTTTATTTATAAATGACGTGGCACCTACTACTCGTTCTCCTATAACCTTGCGCTTGGCATCTCCAAAATATTGACCTTGCGATTGGCTCTTCGCCTCTTCGGGAAGTCGAGCAATAATGGTAGTGCAGTATATATCGTTCTGGCTATATGAGACCGAATGAATTGTTGCACGTCCACCACGTGGGCGAGGGTCGAGGGGCGAGGGAGAGTGCTACATACGGAGCAAAATGAGTGAATCTACACTCTAAAATACGTCTATATACATCAGTGTTTGGAGTATGTACTAGTAGTTCATATTGAAATCTACTAAAGGACATATATATTCCAAACAATATGATATAATCTCTATAACCAAGGTAGTAGGGACGAGGAGTAAACGGAGGGAGTAGTAAATTTTTCTCCTCGTCCTGCGAGCCACCGCGCGCATGGGCGAGGGAGCGGGCGTAAGGCGTAGTAAGCAAGCTTCACCTCATCCTGCGAGCCACCACGCCCGTGGGCGGGGGAGACGGCGTACTAAGCAAGCTTCTCCTTGTTCTGCGAGTTGACGGGACACATCAAAAGTACTCCAGTGTATAGAGCCTTGCCTCTAAGGTAGGCCCCACATGGTTTGCCTCTTTTTTAACATAACACGTCAAGTCGCAATTTGTTTGTTCACCCGTGGTAGACGATCCTCCCTCCACCAAGTGGACAACCAGTACACGTGCCAAATTACCACGTGGGCTGCCTTTTTCATACAGAAATGAGCTCCACCGTGTACCCGCGCGGGTGTGGTTGGGAAAGAGACGGGAGTACGTGCGCCGTGCATGCACCTCTTCTCTTCGTGCACGTTCCCCACCTACGTGGGTGTGTGTGAGAGATACAAACCGCATTCGTGAGTGTTTTTTGTTTTGGGGTGGGGGTGGGGTGGGGGGTTGATTTCATGAATTATTTGTGGGAATATGTGTCGATGACATCTCAAACAAAATTTTGCATGCAATGTGTGTGAAATGGAGGCCTATCCATATCATACATAGAGGGTCGGGCAATCCACGAGAAGAGAGGGAGGGGTCATAGCTATCGATAGAGTCGAAGAGAGGATCAAGTGGGTGGGTGCGAGATCGATGAAGAGAGCCATCGAAATTGTGTGTGTGTACAAGTCAAAGATATAGGGCGACTGGCCTACCGGAACGTTAGAGGGCACACGTCAAGTTTGTGTGTGGCAGGGAGACATGACTAGAGCGCTCGATGTATCGGTGTGTGTGGGGGGAGGGGGTGGTGGGAGGGGTAGGCAGAGGCCTAACTATAGAGGTAGAACGACTCGTATATGTGTTCATAAGGAGAGACCCGGCTATGTCTTGAGGGAGATCGGTCGACATCCATACATAACTGAAGGACGGGAAATATGATGGGAGAGAGATAGAGGAGAGAGAGAGGGAGGGAGAGGGAGGGAGAGGGGTAGAGTGCTGGATGGGTGATGGAGTTGCTTCTCGAAGATGGTGGGAGAGGCCTACTAGACAAACTGAGGGTGGAACTGCAATGTTATCAATAAGAGTGGGGATGTGTTTTTGTGTGTGCCTGTGCGTGATAGATCTGTTGGGACGCATCCATGGATGATGAAGGGGAACCATGTCTTTGGTAAGCAAACCTAACTAGATCGATAGATCAATTGTTGTTTGTCGGAGGAAGGGAGAGACACAACTAATGAGGTAGATCGATTGACGTGTGGGTAAAAACGAGTTATAAGGACCTAGATAGCTATATGTATAGCGAGAGATCGGTCGGTGTACGTCCATTCATTAGAGGCTAATAAGGCCCAGCGAGACGGATAGACAGAGAGAATGGAGCTAGGAGGTGGTGCGAGAGGCCCAACTACTAGCGAGATAGGGGGAGGAGTGTGCGGTTGTGAGAGAGCGATGAAAAGAGGGGCGAGAGTTTACACGTGTGTCTGACCGTATGAGAGACACGAGGCAAGGACACATAAAGGAGGAGATTGAAGGTGTGTTTGTATGTTGTAGGCAGGCATCGCTGGAGAGGTTTATCGATCGGTGTGTGTCGGAAAGGAGTTGTGGAGACTCTGGGAGAATGACCTAAAGAAAAAAATGAATGTGCCCGGTGGATAGAATGCCAAGGAAGGGGGAGGGCGAGGAGGGCGTGTGCATGCATGAGAGAAAGTTAGTGGTAGCTACAAAGGTTAGAGGATTGTGTGGGTGTAAAAGACTAAAAAAGATCATAATTTGATATGAAATCGGATTCATATATTTGAATAGGAGATCATAGTGTTTTAAACATTGCATGCATGAATATAGCGGTGATACACGTGCTGTGTACATGTTATACCATAATGTGATAATGCATGGTGTTTGCAACTCACAGCTAAATGCCGAACAATCTAAACCATACTATACATCAAACAATCTCACATTTTATTTGAGTTGGTGATAATGTGTGGCGTTTGCAGCTTACAACTAAATATTGAACAATCTAAACAATACGACATATCGAACATTCTTAGATTTTATTTGAATTTGTGGTAATGTGTGGTGTTTGCAACTCACATATAAATACTTGTAGGCGTAGGGGGCGGGGCACCATACATAATGTGATAAACACATTATACATATGAGACATGGTTTAGATTATGAAGATCTAGCTAGAGCTAGAAATGTAATGTGATTTGAAATCAAAATAAAGTGGATTCAAAAAATCTAGTTCGAGTTCATATAGTACACATAGTTCATATGTAACTCGAGACTAATCATGTGGTGTGCTGTGAAGATAATACACAAACGATGGTTTAACTTGACAATAATGATGATTGTAGATCTTGTTAAAACAGAGAAACGAATTCAAATGCTTTGACTTCACAACAATCATTACTGTAGATCTTATTCAAATAGAGAAAGGAATCAAAATTTAGTTCATATTGAAGCGGTAGTATATACGTTTGGAATGCACTAAAATGTTCATTTGAGTAGTAGGTTGCATGCCACTACAAGAAATATGTCAACTAGTGACCTTCTGTCAGTGACCTTGGAAGAATTGGTCATAGATCTATGACCATTTCAGACCAATTGGTCAAAAGCTGTTCGGGGGGCTCCAAACCCTAAACTATAACGACCATTTTGGTCAGAAAGGTCGTAATTTCCTTACACGAAATGGTCATAAAGCAGATAGCACTGGTCTTCTGCCTTATTTCTAGCTGATCATGACCAATATAGATGGTCATAACCTTGTAAATTGTGGTGGGTTGCTATGACTAGGCGCCACCTCATCAGTTTTGCCTATGTGTCATGTCCATGTGGCAGTTTTTGCCCTAGGTTGTGAAGCAACCCATATTTCTGTCATTCCCAAAATTCCCCAAAAAATCTCATAAATTCTTTGGGTCATATCTTCATCAAATATGTAAAAATCCTTCCTTGCCTAGTTCAAAACTAATTCAACAATATCCATTTTCCTATTCTGTTCACAACAACACTTTATGAAGGAAGTGCTATTTATATATTCTTGATTGCCCTCGGAATTTTTGGGCACTCTCTCCTATCCAAATCATTACCGCATGACAAAATTCAGCTCCATTTACCTAGCAAATCTTCCTCGGCAAATTTCCAAAGTTTTTGTCCACCTGGAAGCACTGTGAAGGAAGTACCTTTTTATATATCAAAATGACATGAAATTTATACAGTTACTTCATATGCCCAAATTATCACCCTCCTCCAAATTGTAGCTCAGTCAAATCATCTATGTGAGCCCAGGTTCAATTTATATTTTATGGCCAAATTGGCACGTTGCAAAGCAAGTGTTATATAGACCCCTCCTATTACCCTCAAACTTTTCGGGCACTCTTCCATACCCAGATCATTGCCACATGATAATATTCAGCTCAATTTTCCTAGTAAATCTTTCTCAGGAAATTTCCAAAGTTTCTACCTCGAGAGAAACTTTGTGAAGTAAGTACTAGCTAGGCTTACCCAAATGATCTGAAAATTTACCAGCGCATGACCATACCTATGTAACTTACGTACACCAATTTTTAGCTCATTTCATTGATCCAATCTCTCTCACTAGTTTTCCCAAGTTTTTGTCCATAGAAGAGCATTGTGAAGGAAGTTCCACTTTGGCATGTCCAAATGGTATGGATTTTCTACAATGCTTTCCTATGCCCAAATAACCATCCTCCACCAAATTTCAGCTCAATCCATTCATTATTTTGAGCCCAGCTTCAACATTAGTATTTATGTCCAGTGTGGTACTTTGCAAAGCAAGTACCACCTAGGCTCCTCCTTTTGAGCTGAATTTTTTTGAAGACGGTCTTCTTAGTAACTGATCATCCACAGCCAAAACTCACGCCCATTAGCCATGTACATTTCCCGTACCGCTAATCAAACACTTGGCTGCTAATTCATCTTTGAGCATCGATCGGTCTCCTCGTGAGAATCTTATGTTGTAATTTTCTTCCTAGAACCTACCTGGGGAGTGCCCAACCCACTAGACATGCCTAAGCCGCCCAGAACACATGGAAACGCCACGGTCACGCGGTGACCACACGGCGGGCATGCGAGTTTACGCGCTCTAGAGTTGGGGCCCTCGGCCACCGCCCAAACCTCGACGTATCGCCACCAAACCATGTATTTATGATTAAATAGGTACTTATGTAACTAGAAATGATTTTTGGAAAAAATAAATAGCAAACTATGAGGCAGCTGCAGTTCAAATTTGACCCGCTTCCAACTGAATCGGCAGAAATTTGTCTTGTTCACGAGAGGTAGATCAAAACTTTTTGCACCCAACCATTTTGTCAATTGTGCATTAAATATGTCCTAGTATTTTAGAAAATTGATTTGGTCCAATTTGGCAACAATCATTTGGGAGGTCCTTCACAAAAAACCCTCCTTTTGGGAACTCGAAAAATGAAAAATGGTTTTTTCGTCCAAAGAAAATGAAAACTTCCTTAGGAAACATTGTTTTCCATTCTAACATGCACCCTTGTGCACAATATGAGATCATTTGAACAAACTATGCCATGAATGCAGCCATAAGATTGATCATTTGGCTTGAAAGTCATTGATCTCCATACGTGATAGCTCGTTTCTGAGAACACTTTCTTAAAACAATTGCCGTATTACAAGTTTGTTATTTTTCCTGGGAACTTGGCCACATATAATGACACAATGCGAAGGTTTCCCAATTTTTTGATTTTTTTTGAATTTTTTATGCCCATTTCAAAATGCGGTCAAAACGGCGGGAATGTCCGTTCCTAGCTAGTGGTTGAATCTTGGAATTTTTTTGGTGTTTCTCTGATTAAATAGATACTTATGTACCTAGAAATGATTTTTGAAATAAATAAATAGCAAACTATGAGGCAGCTGCAGTTTAAATTTGACCCGTTTCCAGCTGAATCGGCGAAAATTTGTCTTTTTCACGAGAGGTGGATCAAAACTTTTTGCACCCAACCATTTGGTCAATTACGCATTAAATATGGCCTAGTATTTTATAAAATTGATTTGGTCCAATTTTGCAACAATTATTTGGGAGGTCCTTCAAAAAAAACCTCCTTTCAGGCACTCGAAAAATGAAAAATGGTTTTTTCATCCAAAGAAAATGAAAACTTCCTTAGGAAACATTGTTTTCCATTCCAATATGAACCCTTGTGCACAATATGAGATCATTTGAACAAACTATGCCATGAATGTGGCCATAAGATTGATCATTTGGCTTGAAAGCCATTGATCTCCATACGTGATAGCTCGTTTCTGAGAACACTTCTTTAAAATAATTGTCGTATTACAAGTTTGTTATTTTCCCTAAGAACATGGTCACATATAATGACACAATGCGAAGGTTTCCCAATTTTTTGATTTTTTTTGAAATTTTTATGCCCGTTTCAAAATGCGGTCAAAACGGCGGGAATGACCGTTCCTAGCTAGTGGTTGAATCTTGGAATTTTTTGGAGTTTCTCTGATTAAATAGATACTTATGTACCTAGAAATTATTTTTGAAAAAAATAAAGAGCAAACTACAAGGCAGCTACAGTTCAAATTTGAGCCACTTCCAACTGAATCGGCGGAAATTTGTCTTTTTCACGAGAGGTGGATCAAAACTTTTTACACCCAACCATTTGGTCAAATGTGAATTAAATGTGTACTAGTATTTTATAAAATTGATTTGGTACAATTTTGCAACAAATATATGGTAGGTTCGTCACAAAAAATCTCATTTTGGGCACTCAAAAAATGAAATTGTTTTTTCACGAGACGTGGATCAAAAGCTTTTGTCATGCAACTATTTGGTCAATTTTATATAAAATGTGGTCTACTCTTTTAGAAAAAAATGGAGTGGTGCTATTTTGGAACAAACATTTGGTAGGTTCTTCACACAAAAATCATTTATGCACTCAGAAAATAGAAAAAGATTTTTTTGTGCAATAAAAATTAAAGCTCTATTTGGCAACATTGTTTGCCATTTCAAGATGCACACTAATGCAAATACGAGATCATTTTGACAAACTATGCCATTGTGATGTTTTAAAAAAATCAGAGATTTGAGTCCAATTTTTTGAGATTCAAAAGCGAGACAACCGGCCAATGAGACGCGAGGAACCACCTTCATGCGGATCATCAAATTGGACGCAATATGAGCCGTCTATCGTGCACCCATCCAACGATGGAGCCTCTCCCGAGTAACAAAAACCCTAACCCACCCACCCACCCACCTCGATCCCCGCCGCCACCCACCCACCCACCCACTCCTAACCCACCCCTCTCGGCCTCTCCCCCTTCCCTCGATCCCCTAGATCCGATCGAGGCATGCCCCGCCGCCAACCCCACCCACCCGCCGCCGATCCACCCTCGTGCTCGCTAGCGCCGCCCTCCTCCTTCTCTCTGCAGTCCATGGCTGCAACGGAGCCTCGTCTCCATGGCTGCTCTGCAGCGCCTCCAACGACCGCGCCCGGAGCGCGACGGCGGCTCCGTTCCGAGCACTTGATGCCACGCTCCGCCGCGGCTCCTTTACCGTCCGAGTTGCCTGGACACCTCCCCAACTCTCCCTGTCCCCGACATGGCCGTGGCGGCGGACCAGCACGGGTAGGTGCCCCTCGTCCCCGCTTGTTTTCCCCTCCGATCCGATCAATCCACACGGGTAGGATGTAGCTAACCCCCCCTCTCACCTCGCCTTGTGGATGCAGATCCGTCGAGGGATACACCATCACTGGCCGCCGGTCCTTCGTGCCTTCGTGTTACTGAGTTTCCTCCGTGCGCTGTGCAGATGGCGGTGCCTTTGCTGAAGAAGGCGATCGTGAAGAAGGGGGTGAAGCACTTCAAGAGGGTGCACAACGACCGCTACATCGGCCTCAAGGTGAGACCCCTAGCTTGCTCGATCTCGCTCTCATCGTCGCTCGCCGGGCTTCTCTTCCAGAAACGCACCATTTTCTAGATGGATTACCCTTGCTTTGTTCATGTGGGGTTCTGGCGGCTGTCCCGGCCTCCTGTGCTAGCTCTTGATGCGTGGATCTGGTTTAGATGTCGCGTTAGTTTAGTAGTGCGTCTATTTAATTGTTTCTACAAAGTTGGGCCTGGGTGCTGGTGTTTAGTGAGCATAGTAGGGGTTGGTTTAGTTTTTGGATGAACCTGTATATATTTTGTGTACACACCACTAATTTGTGTGGTGCACTGTGAGGCTCGAAATTTCCTTTTAAGTTGTGGTGTGTTTGTTCTTGAGAGCTAGCTGTGGAAAATCCCCCTTGTTGTATGGAATCCACTGAAAAAAATCGAAATGGTTCGATATCCCACCACACACTAGTTGGGCCTAGTGATATTGATGAACTGTAGTGTTTCATGGTTGATTCGTATGGTGCATTCTGATGCTTGAAATTTTGTTTTAAAGCTGTGGTGTGTTTGTTCATGAGAGTTCACTTTGTATGTTGCGTGCAGCCTTGTGAATCAAGTTATGCATGCCTGCTGCCTTTAGCATGACATAAAATAAAATTCCATGAAAGCTTATTACTACATCAGTTGCTTGCTCCCAGTGTTTCCGTCTTGCAATTTATCCTGGTGTGCACTGCACTCATGCGATATTTCTGGATAACAAAGTCAGATACCCTGGAATATTTGTATGATCGGATCTTGTTGGTTTCATCCCTCTAATGATAATCTATGTATTTGGACAACCCATTTAGCTATAATTAGTTACTGCACCACATGTCATCTTGCAGTTGGTGCTAATTCTTGTTTCTTGTTACTTTGTTACAAAGGTTTATTCTTTTAGTCCTTTATGTTTCTTTGCTTAACTAGTACTCGCCAAACTCGCCATAAAAGATTCAGTATGTCGATCATCTTACCACCACATATGCTTTTCTGTTTGTTATGAAAGTTTCGTCATTCTGATAATACACTGGATGCTTGGAGAATGGATGTGCCCTATTTTCCCCCTTTCTATAGCTTGTACTGCAACTAATGTGTCATGCGTTTTGTGGCAGCAACAGCAGCTAGCAGGAGAAATTCTCTTGCCGGTATGCATGTATGCCTCTGCTTTGGTCTTACTGCATGTGAGCTCGGTTGTGTCAGTTGACGCAGTGTAGCTATTCTGTTCCTGTAGATTTGGGGTGGGGGAGGGGGATCTTTGCCCACTTAAATTACTTTTATGTGCTCATCGAATTGGGTGGTTGCTCTGGTGTGAATCATACTAGTATGCACCAGCAGCAATCTGTCAATGTTTGCTACTGGAAAATCCTCAATATCTTTTCCAGTTATGCTTCCTGCTAAGGAATGTTTGCTCCTTTCATCATTGTGGTCGCCCGTACTGTATCATCATCAGATCCTGTGTCTGTATTTTGTCTTGCTCGACGAGTTATCTAGCAATACTAGTGCATAGTAGAAAATCATCATAGATCCTGGCTGTAACCTCCTTTCGTGCTTGTGACTTTGGCCTTCATGATTTTGTGGGGATGTGGTACCAGACTAGAGGGTAGAGGCTGACGATTTCTTGCTATTTCAGTCAAGTGCTGTTCTCGGTGGAGTTGCGCCTCCAGTGCGCTTTTCGGGCTGCTCGAAGCCATGCTGTCAGAGCTCTTCATCAACTGGACCATCTACACCAACAAGTCGCCGTACATACACTGAGCCATAATTCTTTTGTGTCGTTGTTCCATGTGTCAAGTCGAATGATACTCTTATTAGAGTGCCCCGATGGAAGTTTCTGAATTATGCCTCTTGAACTTGTGAGTTGGGATATCTTGCAAATGCTTTAACTTTTAAATTCGAAACTGTTCCCTTTTCTGTTTGATTCAAGCTTACTCTCGTTATAATGTATTGTGTAGTTGTTTCAAACTGTTTTGCTACAAGTACCATAATTTGCATTGAAGATATTGTATTCTGTTGCTGTATCATTGTTTAATAAAACCACAACATGATGCTCACATGAGATATCCACATGTTTCTGTGCTGTTTGATTCAAGCTTACTCTCGTTATAATGTATTCTGTTGCTGTTTTGCTACAAGCTGTGTGTTGATTTGATAACATGAGTTTCCTTGTCCTGGTCCTATACTTCATTTTGACTCCTATGTTTCTATGCGCGTGTGTTTAATTGATGTTGTTTCAACTTTGAGATGCTTCTGCATATGGCCTATACTGCAATTGAGATTTAAATTTGTGGTTGTTCCTCTTTTACAGATGCTCAAGTGTGAAGTGTGAAACAAGTGTGAAGCCGTGAAGTGTGAAGCCGTCAAGTTCTACTTAGTGAAGAGTAGCATATTGTAAAGATTGTAATAGATTTATTTAGTGGTATATTTGATGAAATTTATGTGTTCTTTTTGATTATGTATGTGATCTGAAAACTTGTGAAATGGAAACTTGACCAATGGGTCTACTTATGAAAATAATCTATCAAAATTGTACATTTCTGACATGTGGGACCAATTTGAGAGATGATCATGACAAGTGGGACCCATCTGACTAGTGGGACCAGCTTGAATATATAATGGCTGAAAATAGAAAAGCAATAAATAATAAAAAGCCACGGGCCAACAGTAAAAAAGGCTACAACGTTGGGCTTGGCCCATGAAGCCGACCAGAATTAACTAGGAAAAAATAATAAAAGGCTGAATTAATGGGCTCGGCCCATGTAAAACACCTAATCAGACCGAGCTGATTCTTGTGCCACATCAGATTGCCACGTCAGATGCCTACGTGGCCTGAGGAGGCTGCTAGTGACCAAAACAAAACAGTAGGCCTATTTTGGTCGTAAACGTCTACGACCTTGTCACAAAGAAGGTTGTTAATTTCAGTTTACGACCTTTTGACCTTCTATTTTTGGCCACAAAAAGCTCACAAATGAAAAACAATGACCTTTTAGTGACCAATAGTCAAGGTCACAAGTTGACATATTTCTTGTAGTGTGCATTATACACGTAGCGAAATATATTAATTGAACATAACATGAATTCAAAGTTTTGAATGACATTTGTAGGGCGCATTGATTTGGTACGGTACACGTTAGGCTTGTCCAGAAATTTCAACCCGCACCATGTTAGCCCGAAATATTTAAGATATATCTTTGTCTCATTGTGCTCCGACAACTCCCTCCATCTCAACCCGCGCCTTGCTATTCCGAAATTACAACGCGCGTGAAAACTCCCACCTCCTATAAAACCCCGACACGCGAAATGCCCGTGGTCCCCTGAACCGAAAGAACCGCCTCAAATCAATGGGGGTACTTTCGTAACTTACCCCACATTTCGGGCAAGCGCGTCTCTAAGCCATGGTTCCCCACTGCCATCCCATCCGCCCACCCATTCATACACCGAGGCCGCGAAAACCCGCGACGAAACCCCACACCCTGCTCCGCCCGCCACCCAGCCAGAGCCTCTTCCTTGATGACGTCGTCCACAGCAACACCTCGACGTCCCACATCCACCGTACCAGATGAGGGTTGGTCGTCGATCTCATGGTCCCGCCGGTTCAGCCACCCCGTCCTCCACCTCCAAGGAGCTGCCTCAATGTTCCCCTCGTCTTTCGCGCCACCTCCATTCCCACACCGCCATCTTCACCTGCACCACCAGAAGAGCATCATCATCACCGTTTCCTCGGATGAAGTTGCGGCCTAATCGGCGCCACCAAAGAGGTTGTACACTAATCGCCGCATTTTCTTCTTGATTCGATCTCACGGTGCTGCCGGCACTCGGTCCCGAGTCGACACGGCGCGGCTCCGTCCACGGCGGCGTCGCCGGCCACTTCCTCCACGGCGTCGCTCCCTCGGCAGTGACGTCCACATCAGTAGGACCTACTGCTGCTTTAGCTCTCGCTCGTGCTGCTGCTCTGCTCTTGCTCTCGGTCCCCTGCCTGGTCTGCTCTTGCTATTGCTCTTGCTCGCGCTGCTGCTGTCGCTCTTGCTCTTGCTTGTGATGCTGCTCCGATTTAGCTACACTTCACTCCGATGCCGCCGGGGTGAAGGAAGAACCAGCCGCAGCAGGGAGGGGGGCTCGCCGAAGAGGTACCCCACTATCTATCTTAGGATTCAGGATGTGGGTGGTGGTCGCCGGCAGTGGCGGGGCGTTGGCGGGGCGGTGGCGTGGGGATCGCCGGAGAAAAAGCTCGGCACGGGGGGGGGGGCTAGAGGGATGGCCGGGGCGGCGGCGGACCGGCGGTGGGGAGTGTTTTCGGGGCGGGTGGGGCGGCGCACCGCGGGCGGCGGGGGCCTGCTTTTTGGCCGGCTCAGGGGGGTGGAGGTTGAAGATGAACCGCAGGCCCTTCATTTCGTATCCAACGGCTACAAAATTGACTGACCAGAGATGAAAAAGTCAGTCGACCGACGTGTAGCCTCACCTTGCTAGTGCGTCCAGTTTCGACAGCAAAATTCAGTTTTGACAGCAAAATTCAGTTTCGACAGTTAAGTTCAGTTTCGACAGTTAAGTTCAGTTTCGATAGTTAAATTCAGTTTCGACAGTTAAGTTCAGAGATGATCGGATGATGTATTTTACATCTGGCACCTTGTGGTTATGTATTTTACGTCATGTATTGGAGATGCTATTAGAATTCCACTCAGGTTAACGTTGTTCGTTGTCTATCTTGTCCTGCTTCAACCTCGGCGTCGTACAACTCACCGGAGCTGCTCCAACGACGAAACCCTCCATCACAGCGGAGCAGTACCTCGGGCTCCATCTCCAGACGCCTAAGATCTTCTTCTCCTCCTCCGACAGCCAAGTCAGCCGGAGCATCCTCACCGGCCAACCCAATCACGCTGAGATCGACATGGCTTCGCCCAAGAGCTTGTACACTTGTTGCATCTCTTTTTTACTCTACATGTTATATATATTGTCCACTGAGCACACGGATTTGTTCCTTTAGTGTCTTGTTGAAAGAAAAAACGTAGGAATTTTAATTTTCACTTGTACTCCTTTTCAAATTCCTATTCAGGTAGCACAAGACTAAGAGATAGTAGCATAATAGCATTATAACCGTACATTTTCTTGTGGTTTGACTTAATCTCACCATGCTTCTTTGCATCCTGTGATCTTCCAATTGTTGTGAATCAAACACCCAGATTGGCAGAAATCCTGTGTTTTTAAATTCTCTGTTTGCACGTGCATTCCTATCCTATTCCTGTCTATTTCCTATCACTGCATTGTTGTAATCCTCCAATTCAAACGAGCCCTTACAGAATTACTTCTCTTACAGATAGTTGTCAAAGAAAACCTTGTGTGGTTTGTCGCGCTCATGTTGCTCCGTCGTCCACCCCATCTCAGCTGCTCCAACGACAGAAGGGTCCAGCACAGCAGGGATCCGGCCTCCAGACTGTCTTTCGCTGCCTCGGATCTTCTTCCCCACCGCTGGCAGCCATGAAAACTGCACTACCATCACCAACCGAGTAGATGACCTCAAGGACTACACGGGTCCGCAAGAGAGGTCGCACTCTTTCGTGTCTGCTTACGTTATGCATCGCTTAATATTACATGCTACTTTATCGTCCTGTTCACCGATTAGACGCTGAGTCAGCTCCAAACTAATGGTCAAACTTGAGTTTTTAAATGGTTGTGGGGTACATATCGGGGCCGCTATCAATAGTATCTATCTACTATCTAGTAAATCTCCGGTGTCTACTATGAGTTTCATGTTGGGTGGGAAACAAACAGTAAAGAAGCCATTATCTGTGTTTTTTAACTGAAGCCGTTATCTGCCTGCTATTATTGGTTTTGGGTCTATCCACATGTTGCTACCATCACTCTGGATTTCTGCATGCACTCCTTACATAATCTCACTATGTTTTATTCCTATGCATGACAGTTATTGTAAACAATGGAACTGAACATGTAGAGCAAAAGAGACGAGCCTTGTGTGGTAATAAAATTTAATGCAGACGTCGCTCCATGGTAGGCGCAAAGGCAGCCCCCTCCATGCATTTAGGATTGTAATCAAGAGGAAGATATCTGTTCTGAGGGGGATTCAGAAGGAGAAGACAACTCCTATTTACCCCCTGAGGTCTTCGCTCTAACTTGGCATGCTGATGTTGGTTATATCATGCATATGGTGTCTTGCATTGCTTACTTTATACATCAAATATGTCATCTGCTTAGTTTAGACATCCTTTGTGCGAATGCCATCTGTTTAGTTTATTCATCGTTTATGTGAATTATGCAACGCCATCTTGTTTAGCCAGACATCATATATGTGAATTTTGCAATGCCATCCTGCTTAGCCAGTCATCTTATCTGTAAATTATATCAGGCCATCCTTTTTTGGTTACATGTTACATTTGTCAACAATGTTATTACATTCAACTGCTCTTCGTGTGCATCAGCCATTTGACACGGTGATGGCAAATTCTGGAGTGAAAACAAGGCCTTCAGAGCAGACTATGCTATCTGACGAAGCGCATATCTCGCTGGTTACGCATAGCTCCTTAGAGGAGGATTCAAAGACAGATGACCAGTCCTATTCCCCCCTGAGGTGTATGCTCTAACTTGGCAGGGTTATGTTGCTCATATCATGAGTATGGTGTCTCACATTGCTATGTCATTTGATTAGTTTAGACATGCTTTGTGTGAATGCCACCTGTTCAGTGTCTAATTACCATATATGTGAATTATGCATTGCCATCTTGTTGCAAGACATTATATATGTGAATTATACAATGCTATCTTGTTGCAAAGGCATTGTATATGTGAATTATGCAATGCCATGCTATTTAGCCAATCATCATGTATGTGAATTATATCATGCTATCATTTTTTGTATTACGTGTTCCATTTGGTGACAACGTTTGTATATTCAACTACTCTTCATGTGCATCAGCCATTTGAAGCGGTGATGGAAGAATCTGGAGTGAAAACAAGGTATTCCGAGCAGACAATGCTACCTGCTGAACCAGACATCTTGCTGGTTATAGAGAGATCCTCGGAGGAGGATTCAGAGACTGATGACCAGTCCTATTTTTCCCCTGAGGTCTATGCTCAAACTTGGCAGGGTTATATTACCCATGTCATGCATGTTGTCTTGCATTGCTTAGTTTTTACATCATATATGGATTGCCATCTGCTTACTTGCTTACTATATAAATCATATATTTGAATTATATCATGCCATCATGTTTACGTAGTACATACACATCATCTATCTGAATTATGGCATGGCAACCCATTTAATAAAGACATCATATAGTTATATCATCTCATCCTGTTTAGTGTTTACAGTCATCATATTTTGAATTATGGCATTCTATCCGTGAATGTATGTGAATTATGGCATGCCAACCTATTTAATAAACACATTATATAGTTATGTCATGTCATCATGTTTACATAGTCTCATATTTTGAACTATGTCTTTCCATCTTTTTTAGTTAGCCATCATAATGTGAAATTGTGTCATGCTATCCTGTTTAGTTAGCATCATATATGTGAAATTGTGTCATGCTATCCTGTTTGGTTAGACAACATAAATATGAATTATTTCATGCCCTCTTTTATTCCCCACTATCCATTGCACCTGTCTATCATACAATGTCTATACTTTCAATTACTTTTCTTGTTTATTAGCCATTTGAATTGGAGAGCGTGATGGAAGTATCTAAGGGAGTAACAACATGGTCTTCAGAAAAGATAGTGCTACCAGTTGATGCAGATAGAACCACGGTTGTACTTGCCCAAGGACCAGATCCACCACACATAACCCAGACTCTCACAGATTGTACCCCTACCCAGTTGGACAGAGAACCAGCTACACCCCTTCTAACCCCAACCCCGATAGATAGTAACCCAGTTCCAGTTGACACAGCACCGTCTCCACCACAGAGCACCCAAACACGAGCAGTTAGTAAGGGAACTGCAGTGCCCAAAGGACGAGGACCACCACTCCGAATCCCAACTCAACGCTTAAAGGAGAAGAAGATTTGTTCTCAGGTCAGGTTCTGTAGCTATGGTTCATACTCCTTTGCTCTTGCATGACTGTATTTACTCATAGCAACTATTTTCAAATTTGAAGGATGGAATTGAAACTCCAATGGCGCAACAGGTATGTTTTAAACCTGTTTCTTTAACTGGTTTGCTGTTGTAACCTGCTCTGTGTTGATTTCAGTTTCAATTGAATAAACAATTATTTTCTCATGTCATGCACAGTACAAGTGTTTTTATTGCTCTATAGTTACCCACACTTATATTCTGTCTATTCTGCTTTGTCTTGAACAAATATTATTTGAACTGTGTCTCTATCTTGATTTGGCAACAAAAACTAGAATGGTATAGACCATAAAGTGACCATGGTACATAGATATATGTTTGTTTCATGTTGTTATCCTATCCACTTTACTACTGAACTCATTTACAAAAATGAGTTTCATATACAACATGGTAAACATGTGATGTGTTTGCTTGTTTCGCTTTTAGAATGCGGACAAAATATTGGAGAACAGTACCGCATTATCCAATGGTAAAGGAAGTAATGCAGATAAGGTTCAAGATAGTGAGACATCCATGTTAGTCTCCAAGGAAGCTGATAAAAACTATCTTGACGACAGTGAGGGAACCCAAAAGTCCTGTCTTGATGTAGTGTTCGAGTTACTGGCAACTACTGCTGGCACAAGCTCTTCGAAATCGCTGCCTGAATCAGTTCGTCTTCTTGAGTCTCAACTTCAAGTTGAAAGACATCGATCAGATGTGCCGCGACAGGAAGCTGAAGGACTGAGGAAGTCCCTGCATAATTCAGATGCATATTTTCTGGTGCATCAGCAAGTGCTGGAGGATTTAAGCACCAAACAAGAGAAAGTTAATAAGCTTGCTAAGCATCTTGCCAGCATTATGGGTACCAAGGATATTGTTTCTTGAGATCTTCTGAAGTGGTTTCAGTTCTGGATTTGTTTTGCTGCAGCGTTTATTTGCGCTGGTCGCCAACTTTGACAACCAGTGTATATGATATGCTGCTTTGTTCCCTATATTTGCACTGGTGGCGAACTTTGATGCCCAGTGGATGTAATATGTGTAATAGCCGTGATAGCCAAGCGTTAGTTGCTTGCTTATTTATTTCCTTGTTGTCTTGTTTATTTGTTTGCTTGTAGTCATTGCAGTTCCTTTTCCGCGGTTAGCTAGTGGCTGCAATAACCTATTTTTCAAAACTAGGCCACAATAACCATGGGCTAATATTTACTGTAGTGACACTGGGCCTCCTACTGGCCGTAGAAACAGTGGGCCTTCTACGGGCCGTAGGAACAATGGGCCTTCTACGGGCCATAGAAATAATGGGCCTTCTGCGGGCCGTATTATCAATGGGCCTTATACGGGCCGTATAATCGATTGGCCAAACATGGGCCAAACAAACCGCATTATGGCCGTAAACGGGCTAGAGTTGGAATCGTCCATTCATGGGCCGACCATAATGGGCCATCGTTAATAGGCCGTATTTGATGATGCTATGAAATCGGCCCAACGTATTAACGGACCACAAACGGGCCGACTGTAATCACGGGCTGAATTTGGCCCACATGCAGAAAATGACAGTAACGGGCCGTAAGTAAATGAATGTTGGAAATGAGCCCAAGAATAAATGGGCTCTGAGAAGGCCAAAAGATAACATGGGCTGGAAATGGCCCAACAGAATAACCGGTCGTTAATGGGTATAAAGTGATACACTGTTCATTACGGGCCAGTTTCACCACGGGCCGTTAATGGGTGTAAAGTGATACACTGTTCATTACGGCCCAGTTTCACCATGGGCCGTTAGTAGGCCAAGAGTTACATAGGGCCTCATATGGGCCGAAAGACGTCATGGGCCATACATGGGCCAGAAGTGAAAACGGGCTGGAATCATATTGGATGGCCCAGATGACGCTACTGGGCCTAATTCGGATAGGGTGTAACGGGCCTTGGGTTAGCGGCCTGTAAATGGGCTATATTCGAACAAGCCGTTAACAGGCTTTCCATGGGCCGGCCCGCCAGCTTTTGACCAAGTCAAACGGGCCGGCCTTTTCACAGGAATGGGCCTCTGTTGGGCCGTGCCACGTGTCGATGTATCATAGGCACCTTCCGTCCAATGAGTGGTTGACATCTGTCCCAACGATGAGCCGACCGACACATGTTTCCTCCAGCCAATGATGATTTTACATGTGGAAAATCCCCATTGGTCGGGGCTGTTAACGGGTTATCGGATCCAAAACCCGACCCGATAGCTTAATGGCGTTCCGTTACGGTGGATGCCACGTGTCGGTCACCCTTGATGAAAGCACTTCTGTGACGCGCGATTTTTCGTCATGGAAGTGGACACTTCCGTGATGATAATTTTGGTAATGTCATGGAACACTTCTACGATAGCACAAGTATGACTATCTTGATTCTGTCATAAATTTGTCATGGATGTACATGCATGACAAAAAAGCGACCTACTCTGACAAACACGTATCATCACGAAAGTGTATTTTTTTGTAGTGGGTTCACCTAGCAAAGTGCGAAGTAGCACACCCCCACACACTTTTAGTCGGCGGGCCAGAGAGGCATATATCTCATCAACATGGATCGTACAACGGACCAAGAATAATCCACCTTTGTCGTACAACCTCTCTCTTGTTGTTGGTCAAAGTGATGGCCGTCCATGCAACCCCGGAGATGGGCTAGCTCCCCAATAATCACGCAAGTAGCTAGTCCCCGAAGACAACCACTGCATGCGTGTGGCCCAAACATATGTATGGAGAGGTGTGTTTTTAGTAACAATGGAACAAATTTGATGTGGCGCCGTGATTTCGAACTAGAAATCCCCAGACTGAGTGTGGGTTAGGTTGACGATGCATATGTATGTTACACCACACTTCAAGCCAACGATGGGGATTCATGCATGCGTGCATAGTATATGCACTCAAACTTAATTAGGTCTGAATCTCACCATGACCTATACTACGATAACACGAACCAAATGAAGAATCTGCCATGGTAACCTATCTTGTTGTTGGTCAGGTGATCATGGATGCCCACGCGGGCCCACAAATATATAGGCTTGTCACCGATAACCATGCGAGGGAGTGTACCTTTCGAAGGCAACCACTACATGCATACGAATGGAGGTGATGCCTGCATGCATGTTTGAATACACAACATTGATGTGGCATGTGTGTCAAAAATCATACACTATCTCCCCACACAGAGCGAGGTCGGTTCATGATGTGTCGTTGTACTAGCCTCTTCGACTTGATGGGAGGGATTCATGCGTACACATGCATGCGTGTGTGCTCAAGCTGTCTCATGCATGTCATCCCAGAGCAAAAATGATAATCCCCTCCTAAGTCAAATTAATCTCTCTTGTTGTCAGGCAAAAAGTAGTGATGGACCAAGCAGGCCCACAAATGGAAAGCATCGACATCGCTGATAACCGCTTAAGTGGGTGCGAGAGAACAACCACCACCGCTTTGCATGTGGGCCAAACATATATATGTTGAATACCCAAAATGCAAAACTTTGACGTGCCACATGCCTCAAAAACCGTAAACTATGCACCCACACAGAGCGAGGTTCATATCAAGCATACTACATATGATGGTCCCCTTCCCACCTCTTCACCGCATACTATATGCTCCTGCCGTAATATATGTAACCCAAAAGAATCCTCATCGATGGTGAAATTAATTAACCTCTCCCGATGTAGGTCAAAGTGATGCATGCATGCATCGACGATGGCCTCGTGGGCCCACAGATGGAAGCGTCACACATGAGTGTGCTAGCTAGGATATGCATGTGGCCCGAAAAGGTGGTCTGTGATGTTTGAATAACCAATTTTACAATTTTGATGTGGCACGTGCCTCAGAAACCAAAAAGTCCCGACACTGAGTGAGGTGTACTTGTTCACGGATGCATGCGTATAGTATATATGCTAGTCCCCTCCCACCTCTTCAACGCGTACTATATACCACCATAACACAAACAAAAAGATTCCACCTTGCTGGTCAAATTAACCTCACTACCGGCTGTTCGTCAAAGTGATGGACGACGACCTCGCGGGCCCACAGAAAGCGTCACACGTGAGTATCGAGTGTCGTGTAGGACAACCATCGACTACATGTGGCGAAAACATTTATGTATGACATGGTTGTGCAATGTTTTAAATAACTAGTTCACGACTCTGATGTGGCACCGCCCTACCTAACAAAACGGCCAACCCACACGGTGGCTCACAACTCGTAGTGTACTGCGAGCCACCCACCACACCCAGACGCACCCACCCTCACACACCGCGAATCTACCGCAACTACAATGCATGTTAAATTAATTATCCCGCGGTGAACATACATGTTACCAAATGAGGGACATTTTAATTTCAAAAAAATCATAGAGATCGTTAAGACGTTTTAGTACATTGATTGATTGATATTCTACGGGTATAATGTGCAAAAATCAAATTTGAGCTACATGCACACGTGACTGTGCACCTAAATGGATTGCAAAAACACATGTATCTCACTGGGTGCATGTTTACTCCCTGTGCAACAAATTTCAAACATTGAGAATCTTGATTTTTAGATTCTAGTACATCCAAAACTTATTTGAAGTTCATGAAACTTATCGTGTTGTCATATGGACACCAATACAAAGTGGCATTGTACTTTTTTGGTCAAATTTGAGACCAGTTTTGATGTAATCTTTATCTAATTACAGACGGGAGATTATTAATAATTGGGAACCAATATCCCAAACGGATTATTTATTCGAACCGTGAGCGTTAGACCAACAATGGATACATGCGATGCTTCAATTAAGCAAGTGGCAGCATTAATCATCCAAATAGAAAAACAATATACATGCCGCCGCACGACCCGTCTGGCGTGCGAGCATGCATGAGTTGACGGGACGCATCCGCTGCGCAAGCAGATGGGGAGGCGTGCATGCAGGTGTGTGAATTGATGGAGGCATGCTCGTTGTGCAGTGTCATCAGGAGGCGTGCGAGTAGTTGTGTGAAACTTTGGTAGGCATGCCAGCAGTCTAGTGCACAGGCTCACCGGGAGGCGAGCCATCGGTTTGACCGTCGCCCGCCTCTCTCCCACAACTCCCACTACTCCATGTTAATGGTGCACCCGAGCGGCCGCACCCCCCATCCTCGCTACGCACACACAATCCTCTCTCTCCGTATAGATGCTCTCTGACGATGTGGACCCGAGGATGATGATGTCCAGAGGATGATGATGATGTCCAGAGGAGGTACAATAGGCAAATCCTGAGGGAGTTTTATGTGGGAATGCGTAACAGGCGTATTAGGACCTGGAACGGTGGCTATGGATGCCCATTTTGTAACTAGAAGCTTCATGATGAGTATCTAAGTGTTCTGGCGCATGAAAGAGGATGGGTGAGGGAGTCCTGGATTAGGGGGTCTCCGGACGTCCGGACTATATCCTTTGGCCGGACTGTTGGATTATGAAGATACAAGATTGAAGACTTCGTCCTATGTTCGGATGGGACTCTCCTTGGAACGGAAGGCAAGCTAGGCAATATGGATATGTAGATCTCCTCCCTTGTAACCGACTTTGTGTAAACCTAGCCCCCTCCGGTGTCTATATAAACCGGAGGGTTTGGTCCATAGGACCACAGACAATCATACCATAGGCTAGCTTCTAGGGTTTAGCCTCTATGATCTCGTGGTAGATCAACTCTTGTAATACTCATATCATCAAGATCAATCAAGTAGGACGTAGGGTATTACCTCCATCAAGAGGGCCCGAACCTGGGTAAACATCGCGTCCCCTGCCTCCTATTACCATCCGCCTTAGACGCACAGTTCGGGACCCCCTAGCCAAGATCCGCCGGTTTTGACACCGACATTGGTGCTCTCATTGAGAGTTCCACTGTGCCATCACCATAAGGCTCGATGGCCCCTTCGATCATTGGTAACAATGCTGTCCAGGGTGAGGTTGTCCTCCCCGGACAGATCTTCGTATTCGGCGGCTTCGCACTGCGGGCCAATTCGCTTGGCCATCTGGAGCAGATCGAGAGCTATGCACCCTGGCCATGAGGTCAGGTTCAGAAACTTAAACTATAGTGTTGACATCCGCGGAGACTTGATCTTCGACTGATTCAAGCCCATGTCAGTTGCCCGCATAATCACGACAAGCATGACGTAACTCTGCCGTCGGACAGTGTTCGGGAGATTGCATCTACAACTACTCCGGCCTTCAATCCGGAGCAAATTGCACCATCCGAGCACGGAGGGATAGACCCCACTGACGGTGTCCTGGTCTAGGGGGTACTCACCACGTCGTCTCCCGGTCAGTTAGATTGGGCCGAGGACCCTCATGGTCGTATACTCATGGGCCAGTTCGGACAGCTATTGCATACAAGGAAGATTCCACAAGACTTGGTGGTCAAGACAAGGACTCCTCCCCCACCGGCATATTCGGCATGGACTCTTGTTATCCTAGGCCTCTGGTGCATTATATAAACCAGGGCCAGGCTAGTCGATAGATATACAAACATACAATCATACCATAGGCTAGCTTTTAGGGTTTAGCCTCTACGATCTCGTGGTAGATCAACTCTTGTAATACTCATATCATCAAGAACAATTAAGTAGGACATAGGGTTTTACCTCCATCAAGAGGGCCCGAACCTGTGTAAACATCATGTCCCCTGCCTCCTGTCACCCTCTGCCTTAGACGCATAGTTCGGGACCCCCTACCCGAGACCCTCAGACTGGGTGAAGCCGAAAGCTAGCGCTCTTATTGTTTTCAATCATGGTCGGCACACAACAGAACTCATGAGTACCAAAAATCTATTGCACAAGTCTCGTAGTAATAATGAGCCCCGAAGAAAGGTATCGATGGGGGTACTATTTTCTTCGAAGATGCTTCTTACACTTCGTTAGTAGTATAGCATAAGTTCCCTGAGCGCACTTTGTCTATTACAGCCTTATGGCCTGATTGCCTGGTCGTCGGAAACACCGTCTATACTCTCGACAGGTGGAGTACATGACACTTTTCGGCCCTTGGACGAAGAGGGAGAAGCCGATGGTTGGTTAAGACGCGTTTAAAGTTCGGGTGAACACAGATATGATATAAGTACTTCGGTCAATACAATCATTATACATAAAATTCCTTTACCCAAGTCACTTGGGGGCTCTTAAAATTTATATGAGCTGTTTTATATTAAATGTCTTTTCTTCTTGGTCGTTGCAAAGTGTTTTTCTACTGCTCCTTTTTCGACTCGAGATTATGGTCAATATCCGGATAGCCTGTCTTCTCTCTGAAAGCCGCTTGAGTTTAGTTTGCTAAACTGACCTCGGAGAAGTACTCCGCCTTTGGGATAAGGAGCTTGAAGCCGTAGGCTAACCCGCGTGAAGTCTTGAGATCGGATGTGTCATGTTAAAGCACGACAGAAGCACAATTTTTTTCCTATTTTTGGATTGGCACCGGACACTTGATCTTGTTCGGATGTCAAGTTTTACTGACGTTTTTTGGTTTTCTGAGCTTATGGCACTTGCAAACTATTTCTGTGTTTTCAGCACAAGTCTCGCAGTGCAACGCCGGACACCTTTAGAGATTCGGCAAAAAAACATTCTCGGATATTGCTATATATCCATCGGTTTCGAATTGGGTCTTCGGTCAATAGTTGGGTTGCCCGGCTCCTGCGCTTGCCTCCTACGTTCTGCTTTGTTCGGCTAGGTGTGCAAAGGGAGAACCACTGCGATTGTGCTTCCAGCTCACATGATTAAGCACTTCAGTGGAGAAAGCCGAAAACTGACTGTCACAATAAGCGTAAACTGGTCAGCGATCCGATGACTGTGTTAAATGATGGGCCATTCATAACACTGGCCGAAGTGTTTACGGCTTGACCTCGACTGTTGCCAAACACTACCAGGTGCTAGTAACTGGCCTCCCAAACTAAATCCTCAATATTTTGCTCTTACAATAGAGCTGAGGTTTCATGATCATGCTTAGCATAATAACCCAAAGAAAGGAACCGATAGCGGGACTATTTTATTTGGAAGGCATTTCTTATGTTAAACGGTAATATAACATATCTCTCTGCGTACCTTTGTTTATAAAACCGTATGGCTAGATTTCCTTTTTGTCATAAATCTTTGCCCTCATAAAGGCTTTATAAAGTAAGACAAACACTCCTCGGCTACTGGCCGAGGAGGTGAAAGCCGATGGTCGGTCAACAAAGTTTGTACAATGCGGATCCGAGCATTAATGACATAAAGTAATTGGATACATAGAGTCATTACACATAATTTGTGATTTTACTATGGATATCGATCCTTAATACGGCCACCCGTGCCCGCATTAAGGCTCAGGGGCTACCGGGCTTCAGGCTTATTATTTACAAATATTAAAGGGGCACATCGATCCCCTGATCTGGTGTTGCCACCCGACCAGTGTCTTGGGGGCTACTGCATTGCCTGTCCAATGCAGAAAATTTTAAGTGCAATACAGTTTCCGGGGAGATTTTGATCCTCAGGTTGGTCGGCCAGACCCAACCTGAGTCTCGAGGACTGAGCACGCCGCTTTTTGTGTCCCGAAGTATTCTGCCGAGCTAGGATTTGATCCTCAGGCCGATTTTGCAAATCAACCTGAGTCTCAGTGGCTACTGGGATCAGCAGTCTTACGTCATCCTTCAGGTGCATCTCGGGTTTTAGACCGATACACACCTTGAGGGCTACTGGCTATATATCTCGGCAGAGAATAAATTGCACCAATAAAAAATATTGACAAAAAATCGACCCACAGTCGGGGTGGTGCACCACCTCGGAAGCAGTCCGGCATAAAGCTCAGGCATGAGGGGCTGGCTCCATAGAGGGCATTTCCGGCATTAAGCTCGGCTAAAACTCCTTCGACTTTTTTGAACCAAGGTGATATGACACCTCGGATATAGTCCGGCGTTGGAGCCCAGATACAGTCCGGCATTGGAGTTTGGACATAGTCTGGCATTGGAGCTCGGATACATTCTGGCGTTGGAGCTCGAAAAGTGGTCCGACGTTGGTGCTCGGCTGCAAAAGATGCCTCGAATGCAGTCCGGCGTTGGAGCTCAGACGCTAGAGGATGCTGCCTCCTGGGAACAACTTCAAACCCGAGGTGTGGCATAAAAATAACAAGGCATTGATAAAGGCTGAAGACTTAAAGGGCTCCTCGGATACCCGGCGTGTGAGATCTTCAGATTTAGCTCGGCAATCCTCAAGACAGAAGATGGGAAGATTTGTTGAACCATTTTTCAAGATCAACGACCAAAGACAAAGAACAGTTCAGAAGAACCAAGGAGCGTCCCCAACTTGAAGACCGGTTCAGGGGGCTACTGACGGTGTCCTGGACTAGGGGGTACTCACCATGTTGTCTCCCAGACAGTTAAATTGGGTCGAGGACCCCCATGGCCGTATACTCATGGGCCAGTTTGGACAGCTGCCACATACAAGGAAGATTCCACAAGACTTGGTGGTCAAGACAAGGACTCCTCCCCCACCGGCGTATTCGGCTAGGACGTATGTTATCCTAGGCTTCTGGTGCATTATATAAACCAGGGCAAGGCTAGTCGATAGATATACAAACATACAATCATACCATAGGCTTGCTTCTAGGGTTTAGCCTCTACGATCTCGTGGTAGACCAACTCTTGTAATACTCATATCATCATGAACAATCAAGCAGGACGTAGGGTTTTTACCTCCATCAAGAGGGCCCGAACCTGGGTAAACATCGTGTCCCCTACCTCATGTTACCATCCGCCTTAGACGCACAGTTCGGGACCCCCTACCCGAGATCCGCCGGTTTTGACACCGACACCCGCCACGGAGGCCGCACTCTTAGTGGCGATGGAGCCGGATACTGATTTCACCCCTTACGAGAGTCGTGTTGCCGAACCACTGGATTCGTCTCCGGCCACGGACTCCGAGCCACCTACATCCGTGCCTATCAAATCCGATTGGGCGCCGATCATGGAGTTCACCTCCGCGGATATCTTTCAGCACTCACCTTTCGGCGATGTGCTAAATTCATTAAGGTCTCTCTCCTTGACAGGAGAACCTTGGTCGAACTATGTCCGGCTAGAATGGGATGCGGATGACGAAGAAATTTGCTGCCCACCCACCACCCACTTAGTAGCCACTGTCGACAATTTAACCGACATGCTCGAGTTCGACTCCGAAGACATCGACGGTATGGACGATGATGCAGGAGACGAACAGGAACCACCGCCCATAGGGCGCTGGACCGCCACCTCATCATATGATATATACATGGTGGACACCCCCAAAGAAGGCAATTGCGACGAGACAGCAGAGGATGACCCCTCCAAGAAGCAACGCAAACACCGATGTCAGCGGCGCTGCTCTAAGTCCAGCCACAGCAAGAGTAGTGATACCGGCACAAGAGACAATAACACTCTGGATAGTGCCGAAGACAACAGCAATCCCCTCCAGCACGATTTAGAGCGGGAGGGTGAACAAGCTAGCCCTCCAGAGCAGACAGCAGATGGAGAATTGGAGGAGGACAATTACATGCCTCTCTCCGAAGACGAGGTGAGCCTCGGCGATGAAGAATTTATCGTGCATGAGGATCCTGTCGAGTAGGAGCGCTTCAAGCGCCGGCTTATGGCCACAGCAAATAGCTTGAAGAAAAAGCAACAACAGCTTCAAGATGATCAAGACTTGCTAGCAGACAGATGGACCTAAGTCCTTGTGGCCGAGGAATACGAACTCGAGCGCCCCTCCAAGAGTTACCCAAAGCGCAGGTTGCTACCTCACCTCGAGGAGGAAGCATTGAAACCCACATCACCAGTGTACGACGCGGCTGACCGGCCACCTCATGGCCGAGCCAAAGAGGCGTTTCAGCCTGAAGTTCAGCCTGCACCCCGCCGCCACTCAAACAGAAATACCAAGGCCCGAGGCAACATACGGGACCTGCGAGACGTATTGGACAGCAGGGCAAAACATGCCAGGTCAATATACGGGTCACGGGGGCGCGCGCCAACGCGGGATGATGACCGTCGCGTCGGATGCACTAAAAGTAAATCCGGATGGGCCGAATACAGCAGACAAGACTCATATGAACTACGTCGTGATATAGCCCGGCACAGAGGCGCCGCACACCCCCTATGCTTCACTGATGAAGTTATGGATCACGAATTCCCAGAGTGTTTTAAACCCATAAATATCGAATCATATGATGGCACAATAGATCCCGCTGTATGGATTGAGGATTTCCTCCTTCACATCTACATGGCTCGCGGTATGATCTGCATGCCATCAAGTACCACCCACTAAAACTCAAAGGACCAGCTCAGCATTGGCTGAATAGCTTGCCAGCAGACTACGTCGGCAGTTGGGAGGATTTGGAAGACGCATTCCTTGACAACTTCCAGGGCACTTATGTGTGACCACCGGATGTTGATGACTTGAGCCATATAACTCAGCAGCCAGGGGAATCGGCCAGGAAATTCTGGACACGGTTCCTAACTAAGAAAAACCAAATCGTCGACTGTCCGGATGCAGAGGCCTTAGCGGCATTCAAGCATAACATCCGTGACGAGTGGCTTGCCCGGCACCTCGGCTAGGAGAAGCCGAAGTCTATGGCAGCCCTCACGACACTCATGACCCAATTTTGCGCGGGCGAGGATAGCTGGCTAGCTCGCTGCAACAACACATCAAGGAATCCGGGCACTTCGGATACCAAAGATGCCAACGGCAGACCACGTCCTAACGGACAAAAGTGCCGCAACAACGGTGATAACACCGATGATATGGCAGTCAATGCCGGATTCAAAGGCTCTAGATCCGGTCAGCGAAAAAAGCCATTCAAAAGAAGTACTCCGGGCCCGTCCAGTTTGCATTGCATACTTGATCGCTCGTGTCAAATCCACGGCACCCCCGATAAGCCAGTCAATCACACCAACAGAGAATGCTGGGTGTTCAAGCAAGCCGGCAAGTTAAATGTCGAAAACAAGGACAAGGGGCTGCATAGCGATGACGAGGAGGAGCCCCGGCCGCCGAACATGGTAGGACAGAAGAGGTTCCCCCCACAAGTGAAGACAGTGAACATGATATACGCAACCCACATTCCCAAGACGGAACGGAAGCGTGCACTAAGGGACGTCTACACGATGGAGCCCGTCGCCCCGAAGTTTAACCCATGGTCCACTTGTCCGATCACCTTCGGTCGTAGGGACCACCCCACTAGTATCCGTCATGGCGGATCTGCCGCACTGGTCCTAGACCCCATCATCGACGAATTTCACCTCAATCGAGTCCTTATGGACGGCGGCAGCAGCCTGAACCTGCTCTATCAGGATACATTGCACAAAATGGGTATAGATCCCTCAAGGATCAAATCCACCAAAACCAACTTTAAGGTCGTCATCCCAGGTGTCGAGGCCCATTGCACGGGCTCAATCACACTGGAAGTGGTCTTCAGATCTCTGGACAACTTCCGAAGCGAGGAGTTAATCTTCGATATCACCCCGTTCCGCAGTGGCTATCACGCACTGCTCGGGCGAACCGCATTTGCAAAATTCAATGCGGTACCGCATTACGCATATCTCAAGCTCAAGATGCCAGGACCTAGGGGGGTCATAACAGTCAATGGAAACACAGAATGCTCGCTCCGCACGGAAGAGCACACTGTGGCCCTCACAGCAGAAGCACAAAGCAGCCTTTTAAGGCAAACCACCAATTCGGCGATACAGCCCCCGGACACCGTCAAGCGAGTCTGGAGTAAACTGCAACAGGATCGCCTGGCACGTCAGAGTTCGCCTAGAAATTTGGCCCCCGTCCCAGTGCCAGTCAAGCGACGAAATCCGTGCCGCGCGTACATAACTACGCACTGAAAATACCGTGGGCATAGGCGGGGGCACGATCAGGGCACGTCCCGCAATGTGGCTTAACCGCCCTAAGGGTTGTATACCTTTATCATTCTTTCTCTTTGAGGACCTTACTCTCTAGAAACCCTTTCCGGCAGTACGATTGCCAGACACCTTACGGGAAGGAACAACCAAGGAGGCAAGAAGCTAAGACGTACAAGTGAACCCCCAGGTGGTCTCTAATAACAATGATATACCCGCTTTTTAATTCCCATACGCAGCTTGCCCTCAGATAGGACATGTGAAATAGTCCTATTTTTTTGCTTATTGCACTACTTGTATCAGTACGCTTCGACGTATTATTTAAATAACAATACATAGAATTATTCTATTATTGCATTATCCATCTTTTCTTATATGTTCATTTCGACAACTTGCACCCGTACATTCTGGTATGGTCAGTACGCCAGGGGATTTCCGTTTACCCCATAATACGGCGTAAGAAGTCCGAACACTTTCGACAGTGCGGCACCCCGAACTTATAGCATTATATGCATCAGCTCCGAATCATGTCTTGGGTGGGTTTGCTCGGCTCCCATGTTTTGGTACCTTATGTTCTGCTATATCGGCTAAGGTAGCACTTGTCCCTGTTCTTCCGGATGAGCACCTCAGTAGAGAAAGCCGAAAAGTGTCTGTCATGATAAGGCGAGAGCTAGTCGCTGTTCGAGAGGTCTCAAGTCCTTCAAGACTTTTTCCGCTTTGGGCGAGGAGTCGGCCTTGCCCGACTTAGGCGTATATAGCACCCTAAATTTGGCCTTCCGAATACTAGGGGCTTCGCCAAAATTTAAAATTGTAGACTTCTATGGCTAAGTGAGAGTGATAAAGTCTTATAGTCCGATTGCCTGGTTCGTTGTGCTGAACACCTCCCTCGAAGGACCCAAAATTGGGATAAAGAGTGCTCAGGTTTATCCTGAACACCCCAGTACTAGGTACATGGGGGCAGAAGCCGACGACTGGCCAACTATCAGATTTTATAAACGGCCGCATAGAATGTAATATTTTAAATTCAAAAAGCGTTGCATAGCGCAAATGAACTCGTTTCAGATAAACATGAACACATAAGCATGTTCATTCAAAAATTACATCTCTGGCACATTCATCCGCCACAAGGCGGGAACCCTTCAGGACACTGTCATAATATATTTCGGGGCAGAGATGCTCCTTGCCCTCCGGCGGCCCCTCCTTCACCAGCTTCACGGCGTCCAGCTTCGCCCAGTGCACCTTCGCCCGGGCAAACACCCTGCGCGCACCCTCGATGCAGATGGACCGCTTTATGACTTCAAGCCGTGGGCAGGCATCTACAAGCAGGCTCACCAGACCGAAGTAGCTGCCAGGCAGGGGCTCGCCAGGCCACATCCGGACTATAAGACCCTTCAAGGCATGTTCAGCCGCCTTGTGAAGCTCGACCAATTGCTTCAGCTGGTCGCTCAAGGGCATTGGGTGTTCGGTCCTAGTATAGTGAGACCAGAACAAATTTTCTGTCGAGCTCCCCTCCTCTGCTTGGTAAAACTCCGCGGCATCCAGTACACTACGTGGAAGATCTGCGAACGCTCCTGGAGAGCTCCAAACTCGGGTAAGTAAAAGGAAAGTTTCCTTCACATGCTTGCTTTGCATAATGAATGCCTTAGCTACTGCTATCTTCTTCACCGCATCAATCTCCTGGAGGGCCTTGTGGGCTTCAGCCTTGCCACTCCGGGCGCTTTCGAGCGCCTTCGCAAGCTTGGACTCTCGCGTATTATAGTCAAGCTCCAAGGACTCGTGTTTTTTGGCAAGATCCTCGACCTCTTGCTGCACCTCGCCTACCCGGGCTTCTTGCTTTTCCCGCTCAATACACTCCTTGGCCGCTTTGTCTTTGGCCTCGGACAGTGCCTTCTTCAGGGTCGCCACTTCGGTCGTGGCCTCTGGCAAATTCATGATGATCGTATTACTTTACACCTTAACTTCTTTTTAAATGTATAGACAAGGTATTGCTTACCTTTGCTCTCCTCGAGCTGCCTCTTGGTAAGGCCGAGCTCGTCCTCGGACTGCTCTAGGTCCTGCTTCAGTGCAAAGACCTCCGTAATACGTGCGGTAGCGGCCAGCAGTGAAGCCTACACATGCACATAGACATATTCTGATTAGACTCCTGAGTCATCATTTGATCCTCTATTTGGCCTCTCTTCGCGAACGCCGAACAGAGCATCAGGGGCTACTGTCTATGCGGTAATATTTTCTTATATTTTGATTGCTTACGTCAAAGCATGTTAGGAGGCTGGCACAAGCTTCAGTTAGTCCGTTTTTGGCGGACCGAACTTTCTCGATCACCGCACTCATGATAGTGCGGTGCTCTTCGTCGATGGAAGCACCGCGAAGCGCTTCCAGCAAGTTGTCCGATGCCTCTGGATGGACAGAGGCCATCGGAACGGGCGGCTTGCCCCCCTTAACGGGGGATCGCCTGCCGGAGTCCGGAACCATCGAAGGTTCTGGCGCAGTGTTCGGCTGGGGGCGAACTTGGAGCCCGTGGGAGTCTTGCTCCCTTTGCGCCTAGGATCCGGAAGGTCGCCTCGAGGCACCCCCAGGACTACCTCCCCTCGGCTTGGTGCCTTTCGGGACAACACCTCGACATTGTCCATAGGGCAAGGGGTGGAGGCGGTTGGAAGTGAATCTCTATTCATATACGATGAGTCCAATGAACCGTCCGACGAAGATACATCGAGATGAGCTCGGGACGGACTGCATAATCATATGCGGCGTAATGAGAAACAGTGCAATAAAACATACCATGAATTACTATGGTGTCCGGATACTTACGACTTTGCCAGGGGCTTCTCCCTGGGTAACCACTCGCCGCCGCTGTAGGCGGCCATCATGGAGCAGTCCAGAAGGAGGGTCCTTCCCTTCTTGGACCCTTTAGCCTCCCCGGTTGGGTTGGCCTTCCTTTTCTTGTCTCCCCCGGCTGGGGGGGGGAGAACTTTCCTCCTCCTCCTCCTCGTTTTCATGGGAGGAGTGCGCGTCGGAGTCATCGGATGATGAGTCCGATATAACCTTGCACCGAAGACCATTTCGGGTCCCCGTGGCCTTCTTCTTGGTCTTCTTCACCGGCACCTCGTAAGGTGCCGGAGCCAGCATCTCCATTAGGAGAGCATCTGCAGGATCTTTAGGCAGGGGGCTGGGCAATCGAGCTGCTCCGCTATCTTTACCCAGTCCTGTTAATGGCGTGGAAGCTTAGATCCCACACATGATTAAACTGGGGCAAATAAATATCCTGTGAGATATGAAAAGTTACCGGATTGGCATGGTGCTTTGCGCTGAGTCCGCGGTCCTCGGTAAGGGGAGGAGGTACCTCGGCGCCCTTGAACAGCACCTTCTAGACGTCCTTGTGCATCGTGTCGAAGAGCTCTTGCAGCGTCTGGTGCTTGGCTGGGTCGAACTCCCACAAATTGAATGCCCGTCGTTGACACGGGAGGATCTGGTGCAAGAGCATAACCTGGACCACGTTGACGAGCTTGATTTTCTTGCTCATCATGTTCCTGATGCAGGTCTAGAGTCTGGTCAGCTCTACCAGAGAACCCCAGGACAGGCCCTTCTCTTTCCAGGAGGTGAGCCGCATGGGGAATCCGGATCGAAATTTGGGGGCCGCCACCCAGTTGGTGTCGTGCGGCTCGGTGATGTAGAACCATCCCGATTGCCACCCCTTTATGGTCTCCACATAGGAGCCTTCGAGCCAGGTGACGTTAGGCATTTTGCCCACGATGGCGCCTCCGCACTCTGCTTGCTGGCCGACCACCACCTTCGGTTTAACATTGAAGGTCTTCAGCCACAGGCCGAAGTGGGGCCTGATGCAGTGGAAGGCCTCGCACACGACGATAAACGCCGAGATTTGAGGATGAAATTGGGGGCCAGATCATGAAAATCCAGCCCGTAGTAGAACATGAGCCCGCGGACAAACGGGTGGAGGTGAAATCCCAGTCCGTGGACGAAGTGGGTAAGAAAAACTACCCTCTCATGGGGTTTGGGCGTAGGGATGATCTGCCCCGCATCTGGCACCCGGTGCGCGATATCCGCGGCCAGATATCCGGCTTCCCGTAACTTTGCGATATGCTCCTCCGTGACGGAGGAGACCATCCACTTGCCTCCCGCTCTGGACATGCTTGGAGTGGTTTGAGAAGAAAGACGCGAACTTGGGCGCTGGAGCTCGAGTGTGCGAGAATGGATAAGCAAGGAGGAATAAGGCGTGGGTAAAAAGGGTGAATCCTTGTCCCTTTATAAGGGCAAAAGAGGCAATGCGCCTCCCCACTTGCCTGGTAAAATTGCTTATTCCCCAAGCGTCATAATTGATGGCGCAGTTGGGTTACCCATGTCCGTATTGATGAGAATCCTGTAATAAGGGGGACACGATCTCTGCTTTGACAAGACGTGTCAAGAAAACCGCCTTGTGATATGTGTGGTGTTGGTTGAGAAAAACAGTTCAAATAATGACCGGGCCATGACATGATGTCGTGCTGTTAAAACGTGTTAGCAGATTAGATTTGTGGAAATATTATTCTCTCTACGGTGGTATGTGGAACTTGTTTTGCAGAGCCGGACACTATCCTTGTGTTCAAAATCTTCTATGGAGTATTCGGAGGAAGAACCTGCGTTGCAATGCCGAAGACAAATCTGCGCGCCGGACTCATCATCATTGAAGCCTGGTTCAGGGGCTACTGAGGGAGTCCTGGATTAGGGGGTCCCCGGACGTCCGGAGTATATCCTTTGGCTGAACTGTTGGACTATGAAGATACAAGATTGAAGACTTCGTCCTGTGTCCGGATGGGACTCTCCTTGGCGTGGAAGGCAAGCTAGGCAATACGGATATGTAGATCTCCTCCCTTGTAACCGACTTTATGTAAACCTAGCCCCCTCCGGTGTCTATATAAACCGGAGGGTTTGGTCCATAGGACCACAGACAATCATACCAAGGCTAGCTTCTAGGGTTTAGCCTCTACGATCTCGTGGTAGATCAACTCTGGTAATACTCATATCATCAAGATCAATCAAGCAGGACATAGGGTATTACCTTCATCAAGAGGGCCCGAACCTGGGTAAACATCGTGTCCCCTGGCTCCTGTTACCATCCGCCTTAGACGCACATTTCGGGACCCCCTACCCGAGATCCACCAGTTTTGACACCGACAATGGGCCGTTGGCTCCTTCAAGTAGAAGTATTCTCGCAGGGTGGCGCACAGCGCGTACGCCGAGTACCTGGAGAAGCTTCAGGATCATGTCGGCCTATGAGATGAGATGTGGGATGGACGCTTGAGTATGCTTAATATTGTTGAACTATGTACTACTTATGGTTGAACTATGCTTATCTACGTGTATGCTTATTATCTATGTCTGAGTATGTTAAATATTTCACCAAATTTTGGCAAAAAATACAATGGGGGACCAATAAACCAGGATGGAGGTAGTACTTCAATCACACACGGTTCCCAAAATTGGAACCATGTGCAATGACTTTCATTTTGCCTATGCGTTAATCACACACGGTTCGCTCTAGCAAACCGTCGCCCCAAAAATTCTTTGTGGGACAAAAAACCGTCACCACCCAATTCAAAAAAGAAAAAAGAAAACCCTCACCATCCCCACGTCACAAAATCCCTCACCCCGCCTGCCACCCCCTCGGCCCCTCCGGTACGTTCCCCATTCACACCTGCACATGCTCCTCTGTGTCTATGCCATGGCACCGCCTATCGCGGTGGTAAACACTTAGCTCGACGCCTGCTTGCCGCCGCCTATCCCTATCGACTTTCTCGATGCTGCTCACGGTCGACCCAGCTCCGCTCGGTTGGGGAATCTGTTGTACTAAGGGTTCTTACTCATGGACGACAAGGTAACTAGTTTAACGATCTATTATCTCATCTCTTATCCCAGTTCATCTGCCTGCTTTAATCACCCGACGGAAATCGTCGTGAATTCATTTTTATTCGAGCTGATTTGAGGGATTTCTTTCATCCATAGAATGTACAGTGCGCCGACACTTCAGGACTTTGCGACCGCTGCCAGAGATTCCATCTCATCGTACCAGATAACTTGAGAATGTGCATAGTATGTTCAATCTCACCCTAAATCGGTTGGCATGGTCTACTTTCCTGAACATATTCTAAATATTGCTACATTTGGATAAAAGGTGCTACATGCACCATATACGTCAAAGGGGATTTTCCCCCTCTTCTTTCTATAATAGGCAAATTAATGATGTATTGTTCTTTCGATTACTCGCATTTTTCCATGACATCGTGTTTACCCTATCTGTTTAATTATAGATCTTTGTCCTTCGATTTCAACTGCCGTACAGTTCTTTCAAATTAGGGCCCATATTTGCATGTTACCATATTTTCTTTAACAATCCTACCATTTTATGCAAAACATCCCTCGCTATGCAACAGAATATGTAGTACACAATTTTTCCCTTTACATACATCAAGGCTCCACGGATGTCATACTGCACACAACCCATGGATTTACAATCGTTGCTACTGTAAGACTTGATGAACGTGTTGACTCATATTTCGGCACTGCTTTTGGAATGAAATTGCAAAGTTTTATGTACTGAAAGCTGGCACTAAAATTGCACTTCACATAAAAGGGCATGGTCATGAGATAGATGCTAACTTCCCCGACAAAATCATCCGTCCAGACTTTGTTCGAAGTAAGTTCTCTTTTCAACTATCTGCATATGTTGACTTACCCCGCAATGTCAAGTGAATTGTGTAGTATTTAAGCAACCAATTGTTATTCCCTTTTCTTACTATATGCCTACCTAATAACTTCTAGTTACCAATACACTTTTCTATTGCCCTGTTTTAACTAAATATTCCTTGTACTCCCATTTTTATCAGAAAGCGCCGCTAACAAGGAGACTCCGGAGGTGGAGAACGGGGCTGCCAACATGCGGAGGTGGGGCGAGCTAGAACCGCAAGCGACTCCAGCAGGCCTAGACTTAATCAGCAACCTCCCCGATGATATGTTGAGAGTCATCATCTCTCTCCTCCCAATCAAATATGGTGCGCACACAACCCTCCTTTCCCGGCGGTGGTGCCCCCTATGGAACTCCATCCTTCTTGACCTCATCGACACCCACGAGCTCTGCCATCGCTATCGCAAAAGCTTGGATGAGTTCTCCAAGATCCTTGGCAGTCACCTTGGCCCAACCAAAGGCCTTAGAATGGGCAAGTTCTGTTCCAACGGCAAGGACCAAGCCAAGCTTGACGACTGGTTCTGATCCCCCGCCGTAGATCAGCTCGAGGAGCTCACTTTTGATGATTGGCATATGTGGTCGCTACCAACGTCCACACTCCGCCTCGCGCCCACGCTGCACGTCGCCAAGTTTAGGAACTGCCATTTCCCGCCCCTTAATGATGCGCCCGCTCTTATTCTACCACGACTGAAGCACCTCGAGCTCGTCGCCATCTACCTCTCAAAGGGTGACATGGAGCACCTGCTCCATGGCTGTAGTACTGCACTCGAGTACCTTCGTCTTCAGGCTATGAATGGGTTGAGTACCTTCCACATCGCCTCCATGACTCTCCGGACTATTTATGTGTGTTGCTGGTGCGGCAGGAAGACATCACAAGATGTGTACCATGGTATGGTCATCCAGGACACACCTGTACTTGAGAGATTACTTGTAGTTGATCAAGAAGGTCCAACAAGTACTACTAGGGAAAAGCCTAGCAGCAGCGAGGGTTTTGGGCCTCTCAGTAGCGCGGGCACCGGCGCTACTAATAAGGCGCTACAACTGACGTATAGCAGTAGCGCCGGTTGTCCCACGCTACTGCTATACATGAATAGCTGTAGCGATCTTTGGGAAAGGGCGCTACTGATATTATCTGCAACGCTGTTTGCTGGGACGCGCTACTGACAATGCGGGGCTACTGCTAAATTTCCCCCCTCGCTACTACTAGTTTATTTATTAGTTTTTTTCCTGCATATTTGTTTTGTATTTGTTTTGTATTTGAATAGGCTTTATACAATAATCTTTAGCATATCATACACATACAAATGTAATCATAGCATATACATACAATTAGTCTCATCAAATCATGTCATCATCATAATCATCATCCAACACAAAGTGGTCTCTCGTCATCATCTTGAAAATAGCGATACAAGTCTCAAATGATATGCAAATACATCGTCATCCATCTAAACAATGATATACGCGAGAAGAGCTATCACTTTGAGAACATGAGTTCGTATCCCTCTTTCGCATTAGCGTGAACCTCTAAACTAACTACTGCCTGTCTCTCGGAAACCGGAAGGGCCTGACACTCCGGCCACTTGTCGTATATATACTCCTGGCATAGCACTTCTTCGCCATCTATGATCTATGCACCTGCATCATCACATGAGTCGATGATATGCAACATATATAGTTGAGCAACAGAAAGAGACAGACTTGGCAAAAATAAAAACAACATATCATAAGCATAAATAACAAAGTTCATCGTACCCCAAAATGCCCTAACTAGAGTGATTTTCGCTAGTCGAGGAGGAGGACGGTTTAATTACATCACAAATAAAGTTTCACCGTGCATAACTCAAAGTTTTGTCATACAGAAAGTATGGACTAAGCGGACACATTGTCATATATCGACAATCACTCCAACATGTCATTCCATCCATCCAAGTCAGGGAGATAGTCCCCGAGCCTAGTGAAAGGCTTCAGGTCGAGACGCTGAGAGGCCACAATAGGACCCACCCAGCAGTGCAACAATCACCAAGCCGCCGCGGTGTCTCATCGTCAACAATCACCAAGCCGCCGCACTTGATATGTCCTAGTTTGTAGCACAAGTCATGCCGAAATTCACGGAAAATTTCGGCATGAGCTTTGCTAAAAAGTGGACAAATCGAGAACCTGAAATTTGCCGGAAAAGAAATGAATCAACATTCCGGCAAAACATAGGCCACTAAGCATCATTCCCTGCAAACAGTGTCCAAATATACACGAGCAACCACATGCGCAAACAGTGTAGAAGAAAATTCATTTAACTACTAATAGAACAAAATTCAGTTAACTTTAGTGCTCTATAATGATGAAAGGAAAAAATTTCAGTTAACTACTAATTTCATTCATTTAGGTTATTCATTTAACATCACCTAATTAACCTACTGTACCAATACTACTAGCAGCACTACTAACCTAATTAACCTAGCAAAACTCTAGTGCCCTAACTGAAAAACATCTAATTAACATCTAATTTTTTCTCTAAAATACAGAGAGAGATGAGTGAGGGGGAGGGGTGGGGGACTTACAGAGAGGGGAGAGACGTTGGCGGGGAGGTACTCGGTGACGGAGGCAGGGGCGGAGAGGGCGGGCAAGGGCAAGGGCAAGGGCGGTCCTGGGCGGGCTCGGGCGGCGGTGAGGTGGAGGGCGCCGACAGTGAGGCTGAGGGCGGCCTCGGGCGGCGGCGGTGAGGCTGAGGGCGGCCTCGGGCGGCGGCGGTGAGGCTGAGGGCGGCCTCGGGCGGAGGCGGTGAGGAGACGGCGGCGAGGGCGAGGGACGATTTGGGGAAGAATTGGTGGCCGGGGGGCGGGGTGGGGGGAAACCGCTGTTTAAGTGAAACGTAATGGTAGCGCGTTACTGAAACCCGCTGCTGCTATTCCTTTCTCCTTTTCCCTTTTTTCTTTTATTTTTCTTTACATTTTATTTTTTCCCTTTCTCCTTTTTCTATTTCTTTCATTTTCATTTACTTTTCTACTTGTTTTTCACTTTATTTTATTTCCGTTAGCAGCAACGCTTTACACGTAAGCGCGCTGCAGCTAAAGAGATTAGCAGTAGCGCTGGGCCATTATACGCGCTACTGCTAGGTTGGGCTAGCCATGTGCGCCCAGTTCAAACGTAGCAGCAGCGCTTTTCGCTAGTACGCGCTACTGCTAAAGTCATAGCAGTAGCGCGGTTTATTTACGCGCGCTGCTACTAAGTAGCAGCAGCGCTTGATTTTGTACAGCGCTACTGGTAAAATTCTGTGTATAGGCTTTTCCCTAGTAGTGAAGAATCAATGTCATTTCTGCGCCGAAATTGATAGTGATGGGCTACTCGTCTGACAAATGCTCCGAACTTGTTATTGGATCCACACCCGTTCAGGTATAACAGCCGCCTTCTAACTCTCCTTCCACAAATTAACATTATTTCTAATTTTGAAGATGTTTGTTCGTCTGTCATTTAGAAAACGATTCCAACAAGCTTGACCCCAAAACTGTGCATAGTGAAGGTCTTGGCACTAGAATCTATCGGACCCGACCTGGAGCAAGTTGTTAGTTTCCTGAGATGCTTTCCATGCCTGGAGAAGCTATATATCGAGGTGATGTTCCTTCCTGTTAAATGTTAACCATAAGGGAGTTCAATTTGTGACACCTTTTTCCAAGTTTACAATGACAATGTGCTATGATTTCTGAAGGTTCTCTTGGAAGATTTTAGTACATACATGTCCCCCCCATATTCGTTGCTTGATCCATACAGTTACAATCAATAAGCATTTCTCCTTTGGATTCATCTATACTAGTTTTATTGTGGAACTTTTCATCCACTCCAACCTCTTGTGAAGAAGGCTACATTTTTCTATAATGTAAAAAAATGCCCATGTTAATCATGTCAGATCAAAGATGGCATGTTAGTGCATTTTAAAAATCCTGCAAACCAAATAGCTAGGCCTGTAGTAATGTTCAAAACTGCATGTAGGCACTAACATGTTTTCTTCTTTTGCAGATAAGATTAGGCGTAGTGGTGGATAATGTGATACAGTATAACAATCACGTCGAATGCCTAGATCTGCATCTCTTAGAAATTACTTTGAACTCCTACAGAGGGACCTTATCGGAGATTATATTCGCCAGGTTCTTTGTTCTCAGAGCAAGGGTGCTGAAGGAAATGAGGTTTTCCCTAAATTTATTTTGCAAAAATGAATGGTTTGTTGATCAGCGTCGGCGCCTGCGGCAGAATGGAGTAGGCTCCAAAAATGCTGAATTTCATTTTGGAACTTCACATGACAGAGTAATCGGAAGTCATCATGTCAACCCCATACATGACTTCTCAGTGGCTGACCCCTTTGTAAAAATTGTGAGGTTTCGAAGCCAGACTTAGAAGCGGTGATATTAGTGTGAACCTCTCTGATATCCATGTTCAGCGGATCAGCGCGAGCATTTGCAGCTGATGAGCTGAATTTCATTTCTAATATCAGTTTGAACCTTGTAATATTCGAATTTGAGCCATATAACTCTGGAATTTGAACCTTGTAACATTTTGAGCTTTTGTGGTACAATCGTTGAAATGGCATCGTATGAGACTCGTCTATTGCTAGCACTATTTTGACCTTAATATGCAATGGTCTTAGATTTAATTAACGATTCTCGAATCAGTTTACCTTGTCGATCTCACAGCACACGATCTGTATAGCTAATTCGACTGCGATCTTCGACATTATTGCACACAGTTGGTTTCTTCCACTGTGTGCACTGTAGAGTGCAGAATTAATTATCGCACACGAGTGTCCATCATCACCCTTCTGTGTAACTTTGACCTCATCACCCAAGGGTAAACTTATGACCAAAGTCATTCCACACACTTCGTTTTTACAAAGCTTTTTGCCAACAAACGCCCACAATTTGTCCCTCTTCTAGCCGACGTGTGGCCAAACTAGCCGGATGGGAAGCTTGCGTGGTAAACAGTGGGGTAGCGCGGGAGTAGGCTCACCGACGATAGATTTGGCGCCTCTTCGAGCACACGCGTGCGGTGCGGTTGTTGTCAAGCGTGCACTGGAATCCTCCGGTATGAACGTCGTGACAAGACGTGGCGATTACAGGCCGGCCGGCCCCCATTTATTACAGCGGCCATTTAACCTACCCTTGTGTCTCTTCAACCTTTCGATCGCGCCCCACCATTGCAAGAAGCACACCCACCATGAGAAATTCTTAGAGGGAATCCTACGCGGCTCTAATGGCGCTCTGAGTGGTTGCCGACGATGAGCAGCAGTTCACCTTGTCGATCTCACAGCACACGATCTGTATAGCTAACTCGACTGCGATCTTCGACATTATTGCACACAGTTGGTTTCTTCCACCGTGTGCACTATAGAGCGCAGAATTAATTATCGCACTCGAGTGTCCATCATCACCCTTCTGTGTAACTTTGATCTCATCACCCAAGGGTAACTTATGACCGAAGTCATTCCACACACTCCGTTTTTACAATGCTTTTTGCCAATAAACGCCCACGATTTGTCCCTCTTCTAGCCGACGTGTGGCCAAACTAGTCGGGCAGGAAACTTGCATGGTAAACAACATGGTAGCACGGGAATAGGCTCATCGACGATACATTTGGCCCTCTTCGAGCCCACGCGTGCGGTGAGGTGTTGTCAAGGGTGCACTGGAATCCTCCGCTATGAACGCCGTGACAAGATGTGACGATTACAGGCCGGCAGGCCCCCATTTATTACAGCAGCCATTTAACCTACCCTTGTGTCTCTTCAACCTTTCGATCGCGCCCCACCATTGCAAGAAGCACACCCACCACGAGAAATTCTTAGAGGGTATCCTGCGCGGCTCCAATGGCGCTCCGAGCGGCTGCCGGCGACGAGCAACAGTTCACCATGCGTGCCGTGGTGGACACCCACAGAAGGTTCATGGACCTCTCGGTGGTGTACACCAATGACCAGGTGTGGGTGGACCACTCCATCCACATCATGGAGCTGTTGCTTGCCCCGGAGAAGTATAAGGTGGTCGGGTTCGACCTCGAGTACACCCGCGCTCGTGCTGGGTCTCGTCCTAAGGTCGCCGTCACCCAGATGCGCGTGTGCCACCATGTCCTCGTCTGCCACTACTGCCTGGCCACAAGGCCTTGCGAGCATTTTGCCAGGTTTGTCAACAGCCCCACCTACATGTTCGCTACAGTGGACATCACCAACGATGTAAAGGCGCTCAAGAATTTGGGCATCGCATGCCAGAATCTTGTCGACATCCAGGGCCAATACAAGATCTGGGAAAGCAAGGAGCATTAGAAGGACTCACTGGTTCACCCCTACTACAAAGACATGAAGGATTCGTGCAACAAGGACAAGCGTGCCTGGCCCTCGGCCTCGATGGAGAAACTCGACAAAGCTCACGTCGTGTACACAGCCAAGGAGGCGTACACGAGCTACGACATGTACAGGTGGATCGTTGACATGAGGAAGTGTCTCCTTCCCCAAAATGGCCAGGGATCTAGCCGAAAGCAGAGCAATGGCAAGCGTCGTCACAACAATAAGTAGATGATTAGATCCTCGTTTCTCCTACTTTAGTATGCATGTAATTGCTTTCTTTGGTGTGTGGAAATGTTATGTCTGTAGTCATTTGTGTAATTGTATGCTTAATTTGGTTATGCAATGTTGTCATTTTAAGTATATATGTTGATGCTCTGTAGACAGAGCGTAGATGTTGTACGGACAAAGAAAATCACATCGCACACGGACTAAATAGTGGAACCCGTCAGTGATGTTTTCATCAATCACTCAAAATTGTATACCAGCAATCGGTTGCTCACAACACACACGGCTTGTTAGCAGTAATCGTCTGTGTTGTTATCGGTCTTCGCACACGTTTCTGATTACAGACCTGTTTGCCTCATATCACACACATCTTGTTCATTTGAACCGTTTCTGTTCTCATGTCTCAATGCAAACAGTTCGTCCGATTGAACCGCATGTCATATATCACATACACCTTTGATCTGGCTGACCATTTCTTTTGTGTTGCCTAATCACAAACAGTTCATCCGAGTGAACCGTATTATGTACATCGCACACACCTTCATCTGGCTGCCCGTTTCTTTTGTTCCTCCTTATCGCAAACAGTTAACTGAATTGAATCGTATGCCCTGCATCGCACACACAACTAAAATTTGAACCGTGTTTGATGAATCCTCCATCGCAAAAGTTTTGCACCTTTTTTGACGGGTATTTTACACCACCGTTTGCGATTATGGTATCGCACACAGTTTCGTCGAAGGGTCTCCGATCATAGTGTCGCATTAGCAGCATCCTGCGTTAGTGTTTGCTTCCACCTCTTACCTTCCAGAAATGGGCTGAGTGGGTGTGACGCCCCCGATTCAATCATACATGCAAATGTGTACGATCAAGATCAGGGACTCACGGGAAGATATCACAACACAACTCTAGACACAAATTAAAATAATACAAGCTTTATATTACAAGCCAAGGGCCTCGAGGGCTCGAATACATAAGCTCAAACACAGACTAGTCAGCGGAAGCAACAATATCATAGTACAGACATAAGTTAGACAAGTTTGCCTTAAGAAGTCTAGCACAAAAGCAACAACGATCGAAAAGGCAAGGCCCCCTGCCTAGGAGCCTCCTAACTACTCCAGGTCGTCAGCGGCTGTCACGTAGTAGTAGGCACCCTCGGGGTAGTAGTAGTCATTAGTGGTGTCGTCTGGCTCCCGGGATCCGTCATCTGGTCGCAACAATCAGGTATGGGGGAAAAAGAGGTAGCAAAGCAACCGTGAGTACTCATCCAAAGTACTTGCAAGACTTACATCAGATCTAAACTAAATATGCATCTGTATCAAAGGAATGGGTTGTATTTATGGACTAAACTGCAGAATGCCAGAAGAGAAGGGGAAAGCCTAGCCTATCGAAGACTAGCATCTTCAAGCAGCTCCAAGCATCTTGCAGCATCAGAAGAGATAAGAGTGGCATATTATAATATTAGTAACTTTGTTGTAACATTGCCCAGAGATCACTTCCTCAACTCCCTGTGAGGAATCAATCCCGGAGCCAGCATATCCATTACATGCCTCAGCTTCCAGTATCAAGTTCTAGTTGTATCGATCAGGATACAACTCCGAGCGTCCGTTACCGTGGACCCGACTATTTGAATAGATAGAATTCTTCCCTGCAGGGGTGCACCAACTTACCCAACACGCTCGATCAACTCCGGCCGGACACACCATCAGGTCATGACTGGCCTCGGCCGATCAGCACACCGCAACCCTACCTAGCGTCGACAGAGAGGTCAGCACGCCGGTCTAAATCCTAAGCACGCAGGGGTCTTGGGCCCATTGCCCTTTGCACTCCTGCACGTTGCGTACATGGCCGGTGAGTAGACCTAGCTACCTCCTTTAACAAGGCAGGTGCTTATGCGGTCCAACCCGATGCGCGCCGCTAAGTCGCTGACGTCTGGAAAGCTTCGACTGATGCATACAATGCAGAGTGCCCGTACTTATTCCCGCGTGGTGGTTAGTGCGAAAAGGCCAGAGGCCTACTCAGATCAAATATCCAAACCGTTAGTGTCTTGGGAGCATGCGGTAACGAGCAGAGACTTACGATCATGTGACCACGTCGCCCCGTCTCGTAGACTTACCGGCAAGGGCTAAGAATGCCCAACTGTGCCACCTAATTATCTCGCGGGTACCCTCCAGGTCAACCCGACTTCACAACACTTGTGGGTACCCCTCGGGGCCGACCCGATGTCATCATGATTCTGTGGTAATTGAAAGTAACAGTGTGTCTAAAACAACAAGGGGGGGAACCTGAGGAATCACCCTTGACGGATTCCCACTCGATGTAACCATCAAGGTGGACTTGGAGGAATCTCCCTCGTTGGTTCACACTTGAGGGGTTGCACGACAGAGTCATTATCGGGAGTGGTCAAGGAGGAATCACCCTCGATGACCACGGCTGAATAGCTACACTACAGGGTTAACATCAGAAGTGCTGATGAGGTATCACCCTCGGCACTCGATAGTAACTCTGCAGAGTCGTACAACTAAGGGGGGTGATGTGCGGTGTCGGGGCCTAGACGTCGATCACGTTGATCGAGTCATCAAACATAAAGCGGGGCAACTGGGACAAGGTGGGGGTCACTGATGGATCTCTAACCAACCTATACTAAGGAGTTTAGAATAAGCAGGTAAGGTATGAAAGCAGGTAACAAAAACAGGCTATACATCAGAGTAGGATCATACAGAAAGTATTAGCAGTTCTAATGCAAGCATAAGAAAGAAGGGAATGGGCAATATCGGAATGATCAATGGGGGTTTGCTTGCCTGGAAGCTTTGCAGACAGTTACAGATCTCGACGGTGAAGTAGTGGATCACCGGATCAACAACGGTCTCGGCGTCTACCGGAAAAGAAGTAACAGAGGGGGAACACAATAAATAACAGAGCAATCAATTACATCACAAAGCAATACATGGCAATACATTGGGCTAGGGGTGACCTGACGTGGTACTACTCGATACAAGCGAAGGGGAAAACATTCCCGGAGTTTGACATTTTCCAGACGGATGAAAGAGGGGAAAAGGTTCCTTGTTCATCATGCTAGAGGCACGTGACAGACGAACGGAGTGCATATCCAGATTCGTCATATTTTTCTGAGCAACTTTCATGTATAAACTATTTTCATCCGAGTTATAAATTAATTTATATTAATTTTCAAAGATTTAAATAATTTCTGTGATTTCTGGATTTTCTTGCATTAATCCGAATTGACGAAGTCAAATTGATTAGTCAAAAGGAGAAGGTGCGGCCCACATGGCATAGGCTGTACCTAAACAAATAAATAAAACTAACCTAATTAAATAGGACCCACATGTCATCTATACATAGGCTAAATTAGCACTAAACTACTACTAAGCTATACCTAGACTAATTAAACAAGGGTCGGCCATTAGCCCAGCCGGCAATACGCACGACCATGTACAGGGGCCTTGGCCAGGAGCTGCAGCAGCAGAAAAGGCAGTAGTAGCAAGCGAGCAGTAGCATCTAATAGCAAGCAGCGGCAGGAGTAATCAGCAGCACAGAACGGCAGCAGTACACAGCGGCAACAGTAGCAAGCAGAGCAGCGTGGCGGCAGAACAGCAAGGCAGCAACAGCAGGCACGGGAGTAGGTGCCGCGGGGAAGTAGCTGCGACAGCAGGCGAGGCTGCGCGGCGGGGCAGTGCAGGGGGCCGCGGCCATGGACGAGGCCGTGGGGAGGCAGCTGCTGCGCAGCAGTACGCGGACGCGCACACACGCGCGGACGAGTCGGGCACGACCCCGGGCGACAGCAGGCGCGTGCGGGAAGAAGGGGAATTGGAGGAGGGGCTCACGAAGATCAGGTAGGGCGGGTCGGTGGGCTCGGGGAGGCGCTGATGATGGCAGATCGACAGCGACAAGCTTCGGCGACCAACGGTGAAGATGAAGACGGTGGCGATGATGGGGCGGCTCCCCGGCGCGATCTGTCCCCGAAGCCAACGTAGACGATGACGGCGTTCCTTCTGGACCAGCGGACGGCGAACGGGCGTCGGTGGCCATGGTGGTTCGCGGCGGTGTGCTCCTGTACGTGGCTAATAGCTCGATCCAGAGCGAGGGAGAGGAGGAAGAGGGGGAAAACAACTAGGGTTCGATAGAGGGGGTCAACGGAGTTTTGTAGGGCGGCGGTGGTGTGTCGGATGGCCGCCACGCAAGGCATGGCGCGGCCATGGCCTACAGACGGTAGCGACGACCTCTCGACCTCCTATAGCGAGGAGGGAGATGATTCGGTTGGGCTGGGCCGACCAGTGATGCAAGGTGGGCCAAAGTGCCAGTAGGAAAGGCCCTTTCTTATTTTACTGTTTCCTATTTAAGTTAAAGTTAGTGTTTTGCATTTTATTTTTGTACCAAAAGATATTTGTTACATATGAGATTTTGCATATAAATATTAGACACCATTACAGGGTTGCACAATAAGTTCGGGCCAAAAGGGAGTTGTTCAAATTTAGCTCTGAATTTAAATTCGTATATTAAATGTTGCTAGCCCTATTTTAAATAGGTCAAGGGCATCTTATTAACTCAAATAATGTTTGTTTCCTCATGACAATTAGTTAATGAATATTTTCAATATTATGAACATTTTAAAAAAAAAAAATATTATTTTAAACTTGAGTTTGACTTGAATTTTGATCAAGTGATAATTGGATTAGTAAAATGGTCATGGACATGGCATCATTACGGTGAGGTTACTATAGCATGAGCCTCGGGGTATTAAAGTGGGCCTCTGGGATTTATTAGGAATTTCTAAAATTGCTATTGGGGCTGGCCCAAAGTAGACTGAATTCCAGCAAAAAGGCATACGTATTGTACCATAATGTGAAATAACAGTCCATAATGCAATAAATATCAACTTAAAAACATGATGCAAAATGAAAGTATCAGAGAGGTGCTTTGTGATGGGTTCAATCTTGTGGTGTCCTCATCCAGTGACAGTAGGGGTAGCGAGGCACGTATTGTATTGTAGCCACTAAGGATAAAAAGATGGGGTTTTCACCATATTTATTGGATCTACCCCTCTACATCATGTCATCTTGCTTAAAGCGTTACTCCGCTCTTATGAACTTAATAATCTAGATGCATGCTGGATAGCGGTCGATGTGTGGAGTAATAGTAGTAGATGCAGAATTGTTTCGGTCTAGTTGTCACGGACGTGATGCATATATTCATGATCATTGCCTTAGATATCGTCCTAACTTTGCACTTTTCTATCAATTGCTCAACGGTAATTTGTTTACCCACTGTATGCTTTCTTCAAGGGAGAAGTGTCTAGTGAAACATATGCCCCCTGGGTCTATTTTTCATCATATATTTTCAGATCTATAAAACCAAAAATACCTTGCTGCAATTTATTTATATTTACTTTATTTTTGCCTTTTACTTACCTTTTATATCTATCTCTATTAGATCTCACTCTTGCAAGTGACCGTGAAGGGATTGACAACCCCTTTTTCATGTTGAGTGCAAGTGTTTGTTAGTTTGTGCAGGTGCATATATTGGGGACTTGCTTATGCCTCCTACTAGATTGATACCTTGGTTCTTAACTGTTAACTGAGGGAAATACTTATCTCTACTTTGTTGCATCACCCTTTCCTCTTCAAGGGAAAAATCAACTCAAGCTCAAGAAGTAGCAAGAAGAATTTCTGGCGCCATTGCTGGGGAGGTTCTACATCAAGCCTACCAAGTACCTATCATAAAATCTCATCTCTTGCATTACATTATTAGCCATTTGCCTCTCATTTTCCTCTCCCCCACTTCTAAAACGCTTTCAGAAAAACAAAAGAATATTTGCCTTTTTATTCGCCTTCTTTTCGTTCATCTTTTTGTTTGCTTGTGTGCTAGATTACTTGCTTTGTCACGATGTCTCAAGAAAATACCATGTTGTGTGACTTTTCCAATACTAATAATAATGATTTTATTAGTACTTTGATTCCTCCCACCACTAGTGCAGAATCTTATGAAATTAATGCCGCTTTGTTGAATCTTGTTCTGAAAGAACAATTTTCTCGTAGTCCTAATGAAGATGCCGCATCCCATCTAAATACTTTCATTGAGTTGTGTGATATGCAAAAAAAAGATGTGGATAACGATATTATTAAATTGAAGCTATTTCCGTTCTCACTACGAGATCATGCTAAAACTTGGTTTTCATCTTTGCCTAAAAATAGTATTGATTAATGGAATAAGTGTAAAGATGCTTTTATTTCCAAGTATTTTCCGCCCGCTAAGATCATCTCGCTTAGGAACTATATAATGAATTTTAAGAAACTTGGTCATGAACATGTTGCACAATCTTGGGAGAGTATGAAATTGATGACAAGGAATTGCCCTACTCATGGTTTAAGTTTATGGATGATCATACAATTTTTTTATGCCGGATTGAATTTTGCATCTAGAAATCTTTTAGATTCCGCCACGGGACGTACTTTTATGGAAATCACATCAGGATAAGCTACTAAACTCCTTGATAATATTATGGAAAATTACTCTCAATGGCATACCGAAAGATCTTCTACTAGTAAAAAAGTTCACACGATTGAAGAAATTAATACTTTGAGTGGAAAGATGGATGGACTTATGAAATTAATTTGGTAGTAGGAGTGCTCCTATTGATCCTAATGATATGCCTTTCTCCACCTTGATTGAGAATAATAATGAATCTATGGTTGTGAATTTTGTTGGTAGGAACAATTTTGGTAATAATGTGTATAGAGGAAAATTCAACCCCTAGGCAGTTTCCTAGTAACTCCTCTAATAATTATGGTAATACCTACAACAATTCTTATGGAAATTATAATGAAATACCCTCTGGTCTTGAGAACAATCTTAAAGATTTCATCAATTTTCGAAAGATTTTCAATGCTATGGTTGAAGAAAAATTGCCTAAGATTGATGATTTGGCTAGAAACGTCGATAGAATTTCTCATGAGATTGATTCTTTTTAGATTAGATCTATTGTTGGGTTTCGTAGTAATTTCAAAAAAATTCCTACGCTCACGCAAGATCATGGTGATGCATAGCAACGAGAGGGGAGAGTATGATCTACGTACCCTTGTAGATCGACAACGGAAGCGTTTGGTTGATGTAGTCGTACGTCTCCATGGCCCGACCGATCAAGCACCGAAACTACGGCACCTCCGAGTTCTAGCACACGTTCAGCTCGATGACGATCCCCGGACTCCGATCCAGCAAAGTGTCGGGGAAGAGTTCCATCAGCATGACGGTGTGGTGACGATCTTGATGTACTACCGTCGCAGGGCTTCGCCTAAGCACCGCTACAATATTATCGAGGACTATGGTGGAAGGGGGCAGCGCACACGGCTAAGAATATGATCACGTGGATCAACTTGTGTCTCTAGGGGTGCCCCTGCCTCCGTATATAAAGGTTCAAGGGAGGGGGGCCGGCCGGCCAAGGTGTGGAGCGCAAGGAGGAGTCCTACTCCTTCTCGGAGTAGGACTCCCCCCTTTCCTAGTTGGAATAGGATTCGTGGAGGGGGGGGGGGGAAGAGGAGAGAGAGGAGGAAGGGGGCCCGGCCCCCTCTCCTTGTCCAATTCGGACCAAGGGGGGAGGGGCGCGCGGCCCATCTCTGGCCACCTCTCCTCTCTTCCACTAAGGCCCACTAAGGCCCATATACCTCCCGGGGGGTTCCGATAACCTCCCGGTACTCCGGTAAAATCCCGATTTCACCCGGAACACTTCTGATATCCAAACATAGGCTTCCAATATATCAATCTTTATGTCTCGACTATTTCGAGACTCCTCGTCATGTCCCCGATCTCATCCGGGACTCCGAACTCCTTCGATACATCAAAACTCATAAACTCATAATATAACTGTCATCGTCACTTCACCCTTAACTAGTCTCTGTTTATTCTGCAACTCCCGTTTCGAGTTACTAATCTTAGCAACTGAACTAGTATCAAATGCTGAGGGGTTGCTATAAACACTAGTAAAGTACACATCAATAACATGTATATCAAATATACTTATGTTCACTTTGCCATCCTTCTTATCCACCAATCACTTGGGGTAGTTCCGCTTCCAGTGACCAGTCCCTTTGCAGTAGAAGCACTTAGTCTCAGGCTTAGGACCAGACTTGGGCTTCTTCACTTGAGCAGCAACTTGCTTGCTATTCTTCTTGAAGTTCCCCTTCTTCCCTCTGCCCTTTTCTTGAAACTAGTGGTCTTTTCTACCATCAACACTTGATGTTTTTCTCGATTTCTACCTTCATCAATTTCCGCATTACGAAGAGCTTGGGAATCGTTTCCGTTATCCCTTGCATATCATAGTTCATCACGAAGTTCTACTAACTTGGTGATGGTGACTAGAGAATTCTGTCAATCACTATCTTATCTGGAAGATTAACTCCCACTTGATTCAAGCGATTGTAGTACTCAGACAATCTGGGCACATGCTCACTAGTTGAGCGATTCTCCTCCATCTTTTAGCTATAGAACTTGTTGGAGACTTCATATCTCTCAACTCGGGTATTTGCTTGAAATATTAACTTCAACTCCTGGAACATCTCATATGCTCCATGACGTTCAAAACGTCTTTGAAGTCCCGATTCTAAGCCATTAAGCATGGTGCACTAAACTATCAAGTAGTCATCATATTGAGCTAGCCAAACGTTCATAACGTCTGCATCTGCTCCTGCAATAGGTCCGTCACCTAGCGGTGCATCAAGGACATAATTCTTCTGTGCAGCAATGAGGATAAACCTTAGATCATGGATCTAATCCGCATCATTGCTACTAACATCTTTCAACACAATTTTCTCTAGGAACATATCAAAATAAACACAGGGAAGCAACAACGCGAGCTATTGATCTACAACATAATTTGCAAAATACTACTAGGACTAAGTTCATGATAAATTTAAGTTCAATTAATCATATTACTTAAGAACTCCCACTTAGATAGACATCCCTCTAATCCTCTAAGTGATCACGTGATCCAAATCAACTAAACCATGTCCGATCATCATGTGAGATGGAGTAGTTTCAATGGTGAACATCACTATGTTGATCATATCTACTATATGATTCACGCTCGACCTTTCAGTCTCCGTGTTCCGGGGCCATATCTGTATATGCTTGGCTCGTCAAGTATAACCTGAGTATTCCGCGTGTGCAACTGTTTTGCACCCGTTGTATTTGAACGTAGAGCCTATCACACCCGATCATCACGTGGTGTCTCAGCACGAAGAACTTTCGCAATGGTGCATACTCACGGAGAACACTTCTTGATAATTAGTGAGAGATCATCTTAAAATGCTACCGTCAATCAAAGCAAGATAAGATGCATAAAAGATAAACATCACATGCAATCAATATAAGTGATATGATATGGCCATCATCATCTTGTGCTTGTGATCTCCATCTTCGAAGCACCGTCATGATCACCATCGTCACCAGCGCGACAGCTTGATCTCCATCGTAGCATCGTTGTCGTCTCGCCAATCTTATGGCTTCCACGACTATCGCTACCGCTTAGTGATAAAGTAAAGCATTACAACGCGATTGCATTGCATACAATAAAGCGACAACCATATGGCTCCTACCAGTTGCCGGTAACTCGGTTACAAAACATGATCATCTCATACAATAAAATTTGGTATCATGTTTTGACCATATCACATCACAACATGCCCTGCAAAAACAAGTTAGACGTCCTCTACTTTGTTGTTGCAAGTTTTACGTGGCTGCTACGGGCTTAAGCAAGAACCAATCTTACCTACGCATCAAAACCACAACGATAGTTTGTCAAGTTGGTGCTGTTTTAACCTTCGCAAGGACCGGGCGTAGCCACACTCGGTTCAACTAAAGTTGGAGAAACTGTCACCCGCTAGCCACCTTTGTGCAAAGCACGTCAGGAGAACCGGGCTCGCGTAAGCGTACGCGTAATGTCGGTCTGGGCCGCTACGTCCAACAATACCGCCGAACCAAAGTATGACATGCTGGTAAGTAGTATGACTTATATCGCCCACAACTCACTTGTGTTCTACTCGTGCATATAACATCAACACATAAAACCTAGGCTCGGATGCCACTGTTGGGTTTCGCTGTAATTTCAAAAAAATTCCTACGCTCACGCAAGATCATGGTGATGCATAGCAACGAGAGGGGAGAGTATGATCTACGTACCCTTGTAGATCGACAGCGGAAGCGTTTGGTTGATGTAGTCGTACGTCTCCATGGCCCGACCGATCAAGCACCGAAACTACGGCACCTCCGAGTTCTAGCACACGTTCAGCTCGATGACGATCCCCGGACTCCGATCCAGCAAAGTGTCGGGGAAGAGTTCCGTCAGCACGACGGCGTGGTGACGATCTTGATGTACTACCGTCGCAGGGCTTCGCCTAAGCACCGCTACAATATTATCGAGGACTATGGTGGAAGGGGGCACCGCACACGGCTAAGAATATGATCACGTGGATCAACTTGTGTCTCTAGGGGTGCCCCTGCCTCCGTATATAAAGGTTCAAGGGAGGGGGGCCGGCCGGCCAAGGTGTGGCGCGCCAGAGGAGTCCTACTCCTTCTGGGAGTAGGACTCCCTCCTTTCCTAGTTGGAATAGGATTCGTGGAGGGGGGGGGGAAGAGGAGAGAGAGGAGGAAGGGGGCTGGCCCCCTCTCCCTGTCCAATTCGGACCAAGGGGGGAGGGGCACGCGGCCCATCTCTGGCCACCTCTCCTCTCTTCCACTAAGGCCTACTAAGGCCCATATACCTCCCGGGGGGTTCCGGTAACCTCCCGGTACTCCGGTAAAATCCCGATTTCACCCGGAACACTTCCAATATCCAAACATAGGCTTCCAATATATCAATCTTTGCGTCTCGACCATTTCGAGACTCCTCGTCATGTCCCCGATCTCATCCGGGACTCCGAACTCCTTCGGTACATCAAAACTCATAAACTCATAATATAACTGTCATCGAAACCTTAAGCGTGCGGACCCTACGGTTCGAGAACAATGTAGACATGACCGAGACACGTCTCTGGTCAATAACCAATAGCGGGACCTGGATGCCCATATTGGCTCCTACATATTCTACAAAGATCTTTATCGGTCAGACCGCATAACAACATACGTTGTTCCCTTTGTCATCGGTATGTTACTTGCCCGAGATTCGATCGTCGGTATCTTAATACCTAGTTCAATCTCGTTACCGGCAAGTCTCTTTACTCGTTCCGTAATACATCATCTCACAACTAACTCATTAGTTGCAATGCTTGCAAGGCTTATGTGATGTGCATTACCGAGAGGGCCCAAAGATACCTCTCCAACAATCGGAGTGACAAATCCTAATCTCGAAATACGCCAACCCAACATGTACCTTTGGAGACACCTGTAGAGCTCCTTTATAATCACCCAGTTACGTTGTGACGTTTGGTAGCACACAAAGTGTTCCTCCGGCAAACGGGAGTTGCATAATCTCATAGTCATAGGAACATGTATAAGTCACGAAGAAAGAAATAGCAACATACTAAACGATCGGGTGCTAAGCTAATGGAATGGGTCATGTCAATCACATCATTCTCCTAATGATGTGATCCCGTTAATCAAATAACAACTCTTTTGTTTATGGTTAGGAAACATAACCATCTTCGATTAACGAGCTAGTCAAGTAGAGGCATACTAGTGACACTCTGTTTGTCTATGTATTCACACATGTATTATGTTTCCGGTTAATACAATTCTAGCATGAATAATAAACATTTATCATGATATAAGGAAATAAATAATAACTTTATTATTGCCTCTAGGGCATATGTCCTTCATCTATGCCACCCAAGATTGATATTAATGAATCTTTGAAAGCTATTAAAATTTCTACTAATGAAAGTAGAGAGAGAGACACGCTAGGATGCGTGCTAAGAGAGATTGGGTAGAAAAATCATGTTCTCCTAGTTTTTGTGATAACAATGATGAAGATATTAAAGTGATTGGTGTGACTCCTATTGAATATTTTCTTGCTAATATAAAACTTGATAAATATGGTACTGGAGATGAGTCAACTTTAGCTAGAAGGCGTCCCAATAATTTGGAGGGTGAAGATCTTAATGAAAAAGTTGATAAAAGTGGGATTGGAGAGGTCAAAACTATAGGTAGCGATGAACCCACTCTTTTGAATTTCAAGGATTTTAATTATGATAATTATTCTTTAATAGATTGTATTTCCTTTTTGCAATCCATGCTTAATTCACCTCATGCTTATAATCAAAATAAGGCTTTTACTAAACATATCGTGGATGCTGTGATGAAATCATTTGAAGAAAACTGGAGTTGGAAGTTTCAATCCCTAGAAAGCTTTATGATGAATCGGAACCTACTATTACAATTAAAATTAGGGTTTTTTACATCTGTGCCCCTGGTTCCTTAGCTCTACTCATCCATCCCCACACTCTTAACTTTTGCTCAATTTTCCCCACTCCCTTGCCCGAAACCCTCAGAAGAGGTCACAACGGACATCGCCGTCGGGTCAGTGCTTTGACCGTTAACTCTGACGAGTGGGGCCGCGTTGGGGGCGTAGCTGTTCAACCATTGGGCCATGGTTTCATTGGGTCGTCCCTTGCATTAAACGCATGCGCGCGCCGCGACGACAGAAGCCTGATATGCATGCACCCAACAAACCTGCCTGCATGCGTTGATGCGCCGACCGAGCCTGCATGCGCTGATGCGGGCCACCATGATGCACTGACCGAGCCGCTTTCATGCACGCCAGCCGTCACGGATGCAGCGACGGTCACTGCCACTGGTTCCTCTCTTCTCGCACACTTGTGTCCTCGATTTAGAACATCGTTTTTTATGATCAGTTGCAGCATTTTCGATCCACTCGCATCTGCACCTATTTTTCTAAGACAAATAAATTGAACAAATATGTTGTTGTTGCATGCACTAGCTAGGTGGATACATATTTGTGGCTTGTGTAAGAAAAGAAGGGTTCGTTGTGGCTGCATGCACTAGGTGGTTACTAACAAAGCAAGCTCTCTAAGAAATCAATCAACATACATGTAGATAGCGCCAACAAGCCCATAGCACGATCACATAGTTGAAACTAGGAAGAACTTCATAATAGAATAGATAGGAAACTTAATAATAGAACTTCATAAAAGGGCCAACAAGCCCATAGCATCTCTCACATAGTTCAATGGGATTACAACTTAACATAACATAGACTCAAAAAAAGAAAAATAGATAGAGGGTTTAGAACCCTAGACGCCGCCTTCTCCACCTCGCTCCTCCTCCGGGCGCCCTTCACTGCTCCTCCGTGGTGTTATCGATGGGGTACGGAAGAGTGTGCATGCGGGACGCGGTGGGGAAGATGTTGGTGTACTCCATGAACATGTTGTGGGTGGTGAAAGCGATGAACTCGCAGCCACACCAAAACACCTGGCTGAGGAGGTAGAAGGCGTCGAATGTGTTGGTGAAGTGGGCAAGGAGAGAAACCACCACCCCGTTTTGGATGACCTCCTCGACACGGAACATCCTTGGAGATCCCCGCGGGAGGTGGTGGTAGCCGGACGCGAGGAAGAACTCGGTGAAGTTCCTTGCGGTCCTCCACCTTGATATAGCCCACACACGTAGCGGGCGCTCAACGTACATGCCAGGAGGGTAGAGCCTCTCCGGCACGGTGGGTGGGAAGTGGTAGGTTGGTCCGGTGTACTGCATGGCTGAGGATGTGCTAGAAGAACGAGAAGTGGTCGAAGAGCAAAAAGGGCAGATGGCAGAGAGGATGGGAGATGGATGAGGGATGGCAGAGGCAGAGGGTGGCTTAAATAGCCGTAGTGCTACGTGTTATTTGGCCGTGGCAATAAAGGGGTCAAATGTGAAGTAACCCGTTTTCAAACCCACCGCAACATCGGAAGTGTACACGCATGGGAAACGGTGCTTTGAAAAAGAAGAAGAAAAAGAAGCTAATTGCACGCGTGGGAATCCGTGGTCATATATATTATATGAACAAAAAGAGACCATTTTTTGAATAGTTTGTGGCCATTTTGCATGATAGAAATAAATTTGGCCCTTAAAAATTTGGTCATTTTCTACGCAATGTGAATGGATTTAGAACGATGCAAGAATACAGAGCCAGCACATTCACAAAAACCAGAGCAAACAATGCAAAAATACAGAGCCAACACGTTCACAAAAAACAGAGCAAATGATGCAAAAAAAACGACGCAATTCGACGGCCCAACCAGAGCTTGGTTTCCTTTTGGGCCCAATAACAATGTTTTTCTGGCGGAGTCAATGGTGGGCGAGCAGCCGAGCACAACCAATAGGATCACCTCTCGTGGATCACCCCACGATCAAACGATGCAGAGCCGTCCTTGTGATCCAACAGCGCGGAGCCTGCACGCAGCCAGCCCACCTAATTCCTTCTAGAAGACTAGATCTGAGGATTGTCGCTTGGCGCGACGGTATGATCGGATGGCTGGCATTGTGAGCTAGAGTTAGGTGAAACCCCGCGGGGTTTAGAGGGGTTTTGAGCTGGTCAACGGGTTTCGAAGGCTTTGACTGAGCATAACTAATTTCAAAAAAATTGGAAAAATATGAAACCTTCGCTGTTCATCGTTTTATAAGACAAACTAAAGAGGAAAAATACTAAACTTGGTCTATGGTCATTTTCATGAAAAACCCTAGGTGGCACGAATGAGGTCAAATGAGCACCATTAGTTTAAAAAAATCAAAAAAAAAAATATAACATGCACACAATGTTGTCTTATGTGACATGTTACCAACCAAAAATCATAAACTTGGTCTTTGGTCATTTTGATGACAAAACCTTCCGTTTTTGAAAAATTTAAAAAAATGAAAAAAATCACCAGAGCTTTGTTTTAAAGTGAATAAGAAGGATCTGAAGTTAGTTTTCCATTTTCATATTTCAAAACATGTTTTTAATAGTTTTTATAGTAAATCATATGTTTTCAAAAGAAAATGTAAAAATATGAAGATTGATTCAAAAAATAGTGAGACTTCGAATCTACACTATGGAAAGTGAGTATGTGTTAATAAAAAATCATTTGGCTCATTTAGAGTAGGTTCAAAAAACTTGATTACAAATGGGTTGTTCACCCTAGCCTGTGAGCTCATTTGGAGCACATTTTCTCAAATTCAAATTTATTTGACCTCCTCTAAATCACTTCAAATTTTTCACACATGATCTCCTACACAAACATAGATAGTCCCTAGATAGTTTGCCAAGGTTTTACTTGTTTTTGCATTTTCGTGAATTTGTACTGTCCAGGTTTGCCAAGGTTTACATGATCTCATTTGGAGCATGCATTTGATTTCGTACACAACATGTGTGATCATTGTAGCACCTAAGATCATAGTTCACAACATCTAAACATAATTACCATAGATTCAGGATAGACAAATATACCACAGGCAAATTTAAGGACAGACAAATTACTTAACAATATAACTCAGCCATCTACGAGCCACCACAACGTTTTGACATCGTCAGCCGTCGGATCAACCCCGTAACAAACCAGATCGATACAGCTTTTCACCATGTCGCGATCCATTCAACACACCTGTAGTTTGGGCCGCTGCTCCGCAAATCGAGCTAGGGACCACCTCGTTTCACGGGCCGATCAGCGGACAAAAGCCCACGTAGCTTCCGTGCGTACTCCAACTTCGAAAGAGAAACAAATCTATGCCGACGCGACTCCCCAATCCCCAGCGATGCGTGGAGATGCCGCAATTCGGCTCAGCGCCGGCGGCGGGCACTATCGCCATCGTATCTCCGCTTCCGCTATGCTCCTCTCGCCCGCTTCGTTCATTCAAGTATGTTTCTATCATTCTATGCCTTACAAGTTGATCTCTTCATCCACCTATTGTTTTGTCTCTTAGACGACATTATTGTCCCTTTTATTCCTTCCAGTTCGTCCGTACAAATATCTTCTATTAAATATTCTTCTGCTTATGTCAGTCGTGCTAATGGGATGGTCAGCACCAGCAGTCCGTTCTTGGGCCCCTTGCTTCCAGATTTTCCCTATTGCTCTTGTTAGGAAGTGTTTGGATAAATCCCAGTTTCAGAATATCTATATTTGTTATTTACATTATTTTTGCAGAGCCATGCGAGATTGGTGAAGAATGTTCCGAGAAATACTTGACTGAACCATTCCACATGAACTAGAAACAATGGCTCATTGACAAGTTTTCCTTATTTGTTGCACTGTTCATACTGCCAAACATTCAAACCTACTACCATAGGTCTCTCATTGTTCATAAGCATACCATGAGCTTCTACAGTGATGCGAGTTCTACTACTAGGAAATGAGATAAAAAAGGTTAGGTACGTTATGACTTATGGCAAATGAAATCTTCATTTTACCTCTGTGTATGTGTACCACTTCCTAAAATTCCAAGTTATAACAGTCATTGATAGATTATATTACTGTATGTATGCAGCTGTCTCTAACACTGAATCTGTTGCAAAGAAATTGATCAAACAAGTTCCGTTCTGCTTCTTGTACCTATAGTTACGTACATAAACCCATAAAACTTGAACACGTCGACTAATGGCTGTTGGTTTTGTATTCCCAGGTACATCAACCATTTCCCAGTCTCTCTAGCATATATTTTGCTTCAATAATAGAGACGTATCTTTGCTTCTTATCATGAATAATAGTGCAGAAAACAAATATAGCCATGCCTGCTATTGTTTTGTTAATACCACCTCTGAATACTTAGTTCGAGTTCATCAGTTTAATTTCATAAACTTGCGTGTTTGTAAGAACTTGTGATTGCATGCATTTAGGGCCTCAATTATTGACTATGTGTATGCATTCTAAGTGTATTGGTTGCACTATCTTTCAAGCTTCATGCACGGCAATATGTGTTCTATACCCTAAATTTATTCTCTTTGACTATCAATACTTTTTCTCATGACTCTACAATATAACCTGCAAGGTAGGCGGGCCCGGCAACGCGTGCATTCACGTTCTAGTATAGATAGCAACCAGATTACTAGCATAACCAATGAGAGATTCAGTTCAACAAACCATAACCAAAGAGATCTAGTTCAACAAACCAAAAGTAACCCAACAGAGAAACTTAAACATTCAGTTCACAGCATCACATCATCGATCACATCACGCTGGAGTCAGGGCCTTCGTGAGGCGGCATGCTGCCCCCTGATCATGTAGTCCTCCCCGTGAATCGCTACATCCTCCGCATGAGACAGAAGGTGATCAAAGTGACCATCCCTTGGCTTTGGCTTGGTGGTGCAGTAGGGGCAGTGCCACTTCTTGGTCTTGCATTTGTAGAAGGAAGCAACTCCCTTGGCCTTGATCTTCACCACCTCCTTGGCTGTGAAGGATGCAACATTGCCCTTGGACACTTCATCTTCGGAATCATACTGCACATGAATGAGTTACATTAATACATTATAGATTCATGGATACACTATGTCAAAGGAACTAAATAAACAATCTAAATTTCAAGTAGGCTTACCTCATATTCTTCATCATCACTTTCCTCTGGATCATACGGGTCGTACTGGGCCAGCTACCTCTTTCTACCCCCCCCAACCATCATCCTCCTTTACATCCATCACTAGTAAATATGGAAGCCAATTACAAATTTAGATATGCACACATGACACATTGATCATAGGGCTAATATACTCCCAATATACTATGATCATTGTTTTGCATTTTCCATTGTCATGCACACGAATTGAACAATGGAGCTAATGTAACTACATATTGTGGACAAATTTATATACTAAGGAATCAAGGGTTACTTTTGGTTATGACATTCAAATTTATATTTTGATTCATACAGTAGGATTCTGATTCTAAACATAACTAACTTCTTAATCAATGGATTCCATTTGGTCATATGACATTCAAAACCCCAATCTGAGTAGCATTCAAAAACAAAACTAATAGGGACTCAATCTAAGGCAACGAATCTAAGTAGCATTAAAAACCCAATCTGTGAGCACTAAAAACAAATCTAATGAGCATGCATCTGTTCACAACATCTAGAATTTTTGCAACGAATTTATCCAAATCTAAAAACCCCAATCATTGCAGCACCTAAAATCATTGTTCACAACATCTAGCTAGCATTTTTGCAACGAATTTATCCAACAAACCCTAGTCCAAAACCCCCCATCCCCCCAGCCCATACAAAAAACCACGTCCCATCCGTAAAACCAACTACTCTAACCATGTGAACTACCGTATGAATCACAATCTAACCAATGCAACTAGGGATCAACTAACTCTACAAGCTAAGCAAGTGCAAATACCTGCTCCTCCACGGCAGGTGGCACAACGGGGGCATCCGATGGACTGCGCTGCTCGACGCCGTCACCTTCTGCAGTGATGAGGCGGAGCCCGCCACATCCGTTGCGGTAGTGAGTTTCCCCGCACCACCGTGGACGCCGCCGACATCCACGGTCACCACGCCCTGGCCCTGCATCTCCACCACATCTCCGGCTGCTGCGCCGGCGTCGCCACGAGCATTGGCCATCTGACAGATGGAGGTGATGAAGGTGAGGAGGAGGATGCGGTGGGGGAGAGCGAGACGGTGCAGTGGAGGCAGTGGAGGAGAGCGAGACGACGCCGGTGGGGGAGAGGAAGACGATGCGCCAGGAAGGGGATTTGGGGGGAAATGGTAGGGGCGATGGAGGTGGTTAGCCTCTTTATATGATGGGACATTTTGAGGCATGTCCATGGACATGTGCTACCCCACGACCGCGGTCTTGCATGCGCCCACGTATACGCGACCCCACTCGTCAGCTAACAGTCAAAGGCATTGACCCGACGACAACGTCCGTTATAACCTGCTCTGAGGGTTTCGGGCAAGGGAGTGGGGAAAAGTGAGCAAAAGTCAATGGAGTGGGGATGAATGAGTAGATCTAAGGAACCAGGGGGACAGAAATAAAAATCCCTTAAAATTAAAGACTATGAGTGTAATGCTTTTTGTGATTTGGGTGCTAGCGTTTCCACTATTGCCAAAACTTTATGTGATGTGCTAGGTTTCCATAAATTTGATGATTGTTCTTTGAATTTGCATCTAGCGGATTCCACTATTAAGAAAATTATGGTAAGGATTAATGGCGTTCTTATTATTGCAAATAGGAATTATGTGCCCATAGATTTTATTTGTCTTGATATAGATTGCAGTCCTACATGCCTTATTATACTTGGTAGACCTTTCCTAAGAACGATTGGTGCAATAATTGATATGAAAGAAGGAAACATTAGATTTCAATTTATGTTAAATTAAATTAAATTATCATATGAATCAATTATGAGGGCCACTTATGGATTTAATACCAAAGATGACAATACATAGATATATGCAATATGCCTAGCTAGGGGTGTTAAACAATAGCGCTTGTTGGCAGGCAACCCAATCTTATTTTATTTTTTTCTTATGTTCTTGAATAAATACAAAATATTACTTCTGTAATAATTGTGTTTTAGTATTTTTAATTAGTGTTTGTGCTAATTAAGACCCTTGGGATGATCCATGGTGATAGTTGATTTGATTTTGCTGAAAAACAGAAACTTTTGTGCCCAGTAACACAATTGATCTGAGCTGCCGGAACGTTATAAATTCTTTAAGTTTTTACAAAATATTGATATACAAATTTGCTAGATTGTTCTAATTTTTTAGAATTTTTAGAGTTACATAAGTATACGAAATTTATAGATTACTACAGAGTGTTCTGTTTTTGACAGATTCTATTTTCATTGTGTTGTTTGCTTATTTTTATGAATCTATGGGTAGTACCGGGGGGTATGAACCATGGAGAAGTTGGAATACGGTAGATATAACACCAATATAAGTTTATAATGAGTTCACAGCAATACCTAAAGTGGTGATTTGCTTTATTATACTAACGGAGCTTACGAGTTTTCTGTTGAGTTTTGTGTTGTTGTTTTCAAGTTTTGGGTAAAAATTTGATGGACTATGGAATAAGGAGTGGCAAGGGCCTAAGATTGGGGATGCCCAATGCACCCCAAGGTAATATTCAAGGACAACCAAGCAACTAAGCTTGGGGATGCCCCGGATGGCATCCCCTCTTTCGTCTTCAATCCATCGGTAAATTAACTTGAGGCTATATTTTTATTCACCACATGATATGTGTTTTGCTTGGATCGTCTCCTATTATATGAGTCTTTGGTTTTTAGTTTTCCACAATCACCCGTGCTGTACACACATTTTGGGAGGGACACACATTAATCATGAATTTATTTGAATACTATATGTGCTTCACTTATATCTTTTGAGCTAGGAAGTTGCTCTAGTGCTTCACTTATATCTTTTTAGAGTGCCGATAACCCACAAGTATAGGGGATCAATTGTAGCCTTTCTCGATATGTAAGAGTGTCGAACCCAACAAGGAGCTAAAGGTAGAACAAATATCCCCTCAAGTTCTATCGACCACCGATATAACTCTACACACGCTTAACGTTCACTTTACCTAGAACAATTATGAAACTAGAAGTACTTTGTAGGTGTTGTAGGATAGGTTTGCAAGATAATAAAGAGCATGTAAATAAAAGATATGGGCTGTTTAGATAAAGAAACAACTAAGTTAGTTTTAGTAGAGAAGTTTTGTCACAGGAAAGTTATTTGTCCCTAGGCAATCGATAACTAGACCGGTAATCATCATTGCAATTTATATGAGGGAGAGGCATAAGCTAACGTACTTTCTCTACTTGGATCATATGCACTTACGATTGGAACTCTAGCAAGCATCCGCAACTACTAAAGATCATTAAGGTAAAATCCAACCATAACATTAAAGTATCAAGTCCTCTTTATTCCCATACGCAAACAACCTACTTACTCGGGTCTGTGTTTCTATCACTCACGCCACCCACCATCATAAAATCATGAACATATTGCGAACCCTATAGCGGGGATCCCTCACACTTGCGTGACACGAAGAGCACCATAGGACATCACCAATAATAAATCATACAACTCAAAACAATCATGTTCATCAATCAACCCATTGGACAAAACGGATCTACTCAAACATAATAGGATAGCCATACATCATTGGGAAATAATATATAGTGTTGAGCACAATGCTTAAGTAGAGATTACAACGCTGCATAGAGGGGGAGAGAGTTGGTGATGACGGCGGCGAAGTTGTTGGTGTAGATCTCGTCACGATGATGGCCCCGGTGGCGTTCCAGCGCCACTGGTAGAGAGGGGGAGAGCCCCCCTCCTTCTTCTTCTTCCTTAGCCTTCCTCCTAGATGGGAGAAGGGTTTCCCCCTGGTCCATGGCCTCCATGACGGTGGAGGGGCGAGAGAGCCCCTCCCAGATTGGATCTCTCTCTCTCTCTCTCTCTCTCTCTCTCTCTCCGTGTGTGTGTGTGTGTGTTTCCTTCTGTTTCTGCGTTCCATGTTTCTGGACTTTCACCATTTCTTAAATTCCCGGAGATCCGTAACTCCGATTGGGCTGACATTTTAACACGATATTTATTCGGATATTAGCTTCCTTGCGTCCGAACGACACCTCAAACCGACCTTCGGGGTGGCCACAAGTCCCTACCCAGGGCGCACCCCTAGGGCTTGTGGGCCCCTCAGGCACCGCCTTGCGTTGATTCCACTTCCCAAAATTCACATATATTCAAAAAAAAATCTCCGTAAGTTTTTACCGCCTTTGGACTTCGTTTGTTATGGATTTTCTACGAAACAAAAAACATGCAACAAACAGGGACTGGCACTGGGCACTGGATCAATATGTTAGTCCAAGAAAATCATATAAATTGTTGCCAAAAGTATGTAAAAGTGGTAGAATATTGGCATGGAACAATCAAAAATTATAGATATGACAGAGACGTACCAGCATCCCCAAGCTTTATTCTTGCTCGTCCTCGAGTAGGTAAATGATAAAAAAAGATAATTTTTGATGTGGAATGCTACCTAGCATAATTTTGATCATGTAGTCTAATCATGGCATGAATAATAAGACACGGGCGATTCAAAGCAATAGTCTATCATTTGATATTAAGACAATAATACTTCAAGCATACTAATAAAGCAATCATGTCTTCTCAAAATAACATGGCCAAAGAAAGTTATCCCTACAAAATCATATAGTCTGGCTATGCTCCATCTTCATCAAATGAAGTGTTTCATCATGCACAACCCCGATGACAAGCCAAGGAATTGTTTCATACTTTTAATGTTCTCAAGCTTTTTCAACTTTCACACAATACATGAGCGTGAGCCATGGATATAACACTATAGGTGGAATATAATATGATGATGGAGGTTGTGTGGACAAGACAAAAAAAGGAGAAAGTCTCACATTGACACGGCTAATCAATGGGCTATGGATATGCCCATCAATTGATGTCAATGCGAGGAGTAGGGATTGCCATGCAAAGGATGCACTAAGAGCTATAAGTGTATGAAAGCTCAAACTGAAAACTAAGTGGGTGTGCATCCAACTTGCTTGCTCATGGAGACCTCGGGCATTTGAGGAAGCCCTTCATCAGAATATACAAGACAAGTCCTATAATGAAAAATTCCAACTAGTATATGAAAGTGACAACATAGGAGACGTTCTATATGAAAAACATGGTGCTACTCTGAAGCACAAGTGTGATAAAGGATAGTAGCATTGCCCCTTCTCTCTTTTTCTCTTATTTTTTTGTTTGGGCCCTTTGGCCTCCTTTTCTATTTAGGCTTCTTTGGCCTCTTTAATTTTTTTAAAGTTCGGATACTCATCCCAACTTGTGAGGGAATCATAGCTTTCATCATCCTTTCCTCACATGGGACAATTGTTGGCGTTCTGGGAACGAGGGTCCCCAGACTTGCCTGCCTGTGGCCCACGGCGTGGCTCTACCAGCGGCCCTGTGCGGCCCATCTTCACCAGCAAGCACTCAAGACCCTTGCGAGGGGCCAAGCCTCGCGAGGTGGATGACGCAAGACCTCCTCGGGGGCAGCCTCACTAGGCTGGCTCGCGAGGGGCGGAGAGGTCAAGGCAAGGGAGACCTCGCGAGGTCCCCATGACGTAAGCCATGACGACCAAGGCCAGGCGGGCGCCAGCGCGCGCAGTGTCCTCGTTTCCTCTTTGGTGCTAAAGAGGCAAGCCCAGGCGCGGAGTCCCGAGGCATCAAGCAAAGGTTTCCATATCGGTGCAACAAGACCAAGACCAGTAGGACGGAAGTCACCATGGAGCCCAAGACGGTGTCACTACCAGAGCCTTTGGCATGCGAAGACTACTTTTGTTAGGATAACTTGTACTAGTTGTCCCCCTTCATACTTGGCCGTTGTGGGATCCCTTCCTGCTCAATATTTGGGAAGAGGACCAGGGCCTCTTTAATAGGACTATCCACCACCTTAGCAAGTGGGGGAGGATCATTCAGACCACCAGACACCACACAAGCTCGCCAAGCACAAGAACACCTCTCCTCAGGAGGCCATTCTTCCCCTTGTAAATGTTCATCCTCAGCCCATGAGGCAATCCACCACACCACACTGGAGTAGGGTATTACACCGCAACGTTGGCCCGAACCAGAATAAATCTTGTGTCCCTTTGTTCTGCGAGTTTGACGCGCTAAGACTTGAGATTGTGGTGAGGGCGAGAGGTAGAGGGGAAGAGATCTTCGTGCACACCCAAGTGTTCGAACCTCAAGGGTTTTGTCGGAACCCAAAATCCAACATTTGGCGTGCCAGGTAGGGGGTGCGCCAAAGCTCCACCTCTCCTCTTGCTTCGTCCAGCTTCATGGCGAACGCTACCCCTCCGGTTAGGCCGGCGTGTGCCTGCGGATGCACCGCGGACGTTCGGGCCTTCACCCACACCTTGCGACAGGTGCGGTCGCCACGCAAGTTCAAGCCAGCGATGCCACCCCACTACGATGGCGCGACAGATCTGGCGGCCTTCTTGCAGGCGTAAGAGGAGGTCGTCCTCAAAGCTGGAGGCGGTGACCAGGTCATGGCCAACTGGTTCCTCCTGGCCCTGGCCGGTGCGCCACGCGCCTGGCTGCTCAGCCTGCGGGGATCTTCGGTGACCTCCTGGGAGTAACTGCACGGTCTCTTTGTCGCGCGCTTAGTGGCACCGGCGCCCCTCGCCATCGAGGCCCTCCTCGGTGGCTCGCAAGCACCACCCTAGGACCGTCACACCAAGCCGTTCTTTCGCCAGATTGACACCGCCTCCGCGCGCCAAGGAGGTCCCCCGGGTTGGGCGGCGCCCAAGGCCGACCTAACCTTCGATGCGGGGGATCACCCCGCCACCACCATTGGCTCGGGTGTGCTCCCAATGCTCTGCATGCCCACCATCTGTGGCGTACCCGTCACCAAGACCCTCATCGACGACGGTGCCGGTCTCAACGTGCTCCCTATGGAGGCTTTCAGCCTTCTCCATGTACCGCTTCAACGGCTCCGGCCCAGCAATCCCTTCTCTGGGGTCGGCGGCGGCTCCGCTAGCCCCTTGGGGCAGATTCGCCTCCCGGTGACCTTCGGCACCCGCGACAATTACCGCACCGATCTGATCGACTTCGACATTGCCCGCATCGGCCTCCCGTACAACGCCATCCTCGGATACCCGGCTCTGGTCCAGTTCATGGCTGCGGCCCATGCGGCATACAACCTCATGAAGATGCCCGGGAGCAAAGAGGTCCTCACCGTGGTTGGGGATACCAAGGAGGCCCTAGCGGCGCTCAGGTGCACCCTCAAAACCGCCGCGGCGGCACGACCGGCCCACGAGGCCATCCCACGGGCTAAGGAGGCCGCGCCAGCAAAGAAGAAGCAGTTGTTCACTCAAGATCGTGCCAAAACCAAGTAGGTATCGGTCGAGCAAGATGGGTCCTCAGGAGCCACCTTCATCATAGGCGCCGACCTTGACCCAAATCAAGAGGATGCATTGGTGAAGTTCTTGCATGCGAACAAGGATGTGTTCGCCTGGGAACCCAAGCAGCTAGTGGGGGTCCCAAGAGGGGTGATCGAGCATCACTTAAGGGTGTGCCCCAATGTGCGCCCCGTGAAGCACAAAGCGCGGCAACAATCCATGGAGAAGCAATCCTTCATCGTCTAGGAAACCCACAAGCTGGAGGCGGCGGGTGTCATTCGCGAGGTTCGGTACCCCGAGTGGCTGGCGAACCCTGTCGTCGTACTAAAGAAAGGCAGGAAGGAGCGCATGTGTGTTGACTTCACCAACCTCAACAAGGCTTGTCCTCGAGATCCATTCCCGCTCCCGCGCATCGGTCAGATTGTCGACTCCACCACCGAATGCGACCTGCTGTGCTTCCTGGACGCATTCTCGGGTTATCACCAGATCAAGATGGTGGTGGAGGATGTGGAGAAGACGGCCTTCCTCACCCCATGTGGGGTATACTGCTACACTTGCATGCCATTCGGACTGCGCAATGCAGGAGCAACCTTCTAGCGGCTGATCCACATAGCCTTGGGACGGCAGCTCGGGAGAAACGCTGAGGCCTACATCGACGACATTGTGGTGAAGTCATAGGAGGCGAGAACTTTGATTCAGGATCTAGAGGAGGCCTTTGCGAGCCTGCGCCAGGTAGACTTTTGGCTCAACCCGGAGAAGTGCGTGTTTGGTGTCCCTTCCGGCAAGCTGCTGGGCTTCCTCGTGTCCCACAGGGGGGTCGAGGCCAACCTAGAGAAGGTCAAGGTGATAGAAGACATGAGCCCACCGCAAACTCTTAACGAGATGCAGAAGCTTGCATGCTGCGTGACCTCGCTGGGGAGCTTCATGTCCAAGCTGGGAGAACGCGCCCTGCCATTCTTCAAGCTGATGAAGAAGAAGGGTCTGTTCGAGTGGACCCGAGAAGCCAACTAAGCGTTTCAAGACCTCAAGAGATACCTGACCAGCCCTCCAGTGATGGTGGTGCCTCTCCCTCACGAGCCCCTGGGGCTTTACCTTACCGCCACTCCCTACTCCGCCAGCGCAGCTCTGCTGGCGGTTCGGGAGGAGCGCCAGGCCAGGGGGCTACCGTGCCATGTCACATCACCAGCCTAGGCGATGCAGGACCCGGAGGTCACTACAAGGGCTGAAGCAAGGCCAATGGGTGACCAGGCCCAGCAGGATGGCGTTCATGGGCCGGTAGGGGCCCCAGCAGGCGATCGGGCTCTTGAGGTCCCGTCATCTCAGGAGGCGCCCCAACTGCCGGCAGGCACAAGCTCCATCAATGTTCCTGCCCTCGTCGAGCACCCGGTGTATTTCATCAGCACGGTACTACGGGATGCAAGGGCACAGTACCCCATGCCTCAGAAGCTCTTGCTCGCGCTTCTCATGGCCTCACGCAAGCTGCGACACTACTTCCAATGTCACCCAATCAAGGTCGTTTAAGCCTACCCACTGGAGAGGGCACTCAGGAGCCCTAATGCTCCTGGAAGAGTCACTGAATGGAACATCGAGTTGCAAGCATTCCAGCTAGAGTTCAGCACAACTAGGTTCATCAAGGGGGGCGCGCTCGCCGACTTCGTGGCAGAATGGACCGATGCCCCAGGGTTTGAAGCAAGCGAGGAACGATCTCTCTCACCAGGAATTGAAGCACCAGATGGCTGGGTCATGTATTTCGATGGCGCATTCGCACGCCAGGGCACGGGGGCTGGAGCAGTGCTCATCTTGCGTACTCAGGACAAGCTCTACTACGCCGTGCAGCTCTGCTTCCAGCAGGGCGAGAAGGTCTCCAACAACATCGCAAAGTACGAAGGCCTCATCGCTGGCCTCAAGGACGCGGTGGCCCTCGGGGTGAAGCGCCTCACCATCAAGGGCGACTCGCAGCTCCTCGTCAACTTCTCCAACAAGGTATACGAGCCGAAGGACGAACACATGGAGGCATACCTCACGGAGGTACGCAAAATGGAAAAGCATTTCCTGGGTCTAGAGCTGCAGCACGTACCCCGTGGCACCACCAAGGAGGCCGACGACACCGCCAAGAGGGCCTCCAAGTGACAACCCCAAGAGCCTAGCGTCTTTGAGGAGCGGCTCTTCAAGCCATCAGCAGCACCTCCGCTCCCGGAGCTGGCGCCGCCTCGGGAGGAACTCCCCCAACCACCTGCCTCGGGAGCCCCGGCCTGCGGCCCGACCTCGGGAGCACGCCTACTCCTGGCGCTCAAGCCTCAGGAGGGATGCTGGACCAAGGAGTTCAAGGAATACCTGATGCAAGGGATGCTGCTGGAGAAGGAGGAGGACACGGAGCGCGTGGCCTGACTGGCTACGGCATACTGCATCCAGGATGGTGAGTTATACAGGAAGCGACCAAATGATGTTACCTTATGATGCATCTCCAGGGAACAGGGGAATGAGTTGTTGGCCGACATACACGGCGGGGACTACGGGCACCACTCGTCATCACGGACCCTCATCAGCAATGCGTTCCGCAGCGGGTTCTACTGGCCTACGGCTCTCAATGACGCAACCAAGCTGGTGAAGTCCTGCAAGGCCTGCCAATTCCATGCCAAGAAGATCCATCAGCCAGCTCAGGGCCTCCAGACCATCCCGCTCTCATGGTCGTTCGCAGTCTGGGGGCTAGATATCTTAGGCCCATTCCCTCAAGCGCCTGGGGGCTACCGCTACCTCTATGTCGCCATCGACATGTTCACCAAATGGGTGGAGGTAGAAGCCGTCCGCACCATCCCGGCCGGATCTACGGTCAAGTTCATCAAGGGTGTCGTAAGCCGGTTTGGGGTTCCTAATCGCATCATTACCAACAACGGCTCGTAGTTCACTAGCAATCTTTTCAAGGCATACTGTGCTAACCTTGGAACGCAGACCTGCTACACTTCAGTGGCACACCCCAGGAGCAACGGTCAAGCCGAACGCGCCAATGCGGAGGTCCTCAGGGGCCTCAAGACCAGGACCTTCAAGAAGAAGCTTGAGGCCTGCGACAAGGGCTAGCACGATGAGCTCCAGTCTATGTTGTGGTTCATCCGCGCCACCGCCACCAAGCCAACAGGCGATACCCCGTTCTTCCTCGTCTATGGAGCAGAAGCGGTTCTCCCTCACGAGGTCAAGCATCGCTCCGTGCGGGTCCTGGCGTTTGACGAGACATAGCAGGACACCATGCGGGGGATGGACCTTGTGCTGGGGGAGGAATGCCGCCATGAAGCCTCGCTCCGAGCGGAAGGTACCAGCAGGAGCTGCGATGGTACCACTGTCGCAGCATCCGCTCCAGGACGCTCGAGGTGGGCGATCTCGTCCTGAGGCGGGTGCTCTCCAGGGAAGGGCCACACAAGCTCTCGCCCATGTGGGAGGGCCCATTTAGGATCACATGTGTCTCCAGGCCTGGCACCGCGCGCCTTGAGACATAGGACGGGATCCCCATCTAGAACGCCTGGCACATCCAGCACCTCCGGAGGTTCTACCCATGAAGCAAGGCCCAGCGCCTGTGAAGCAAGGCCCTGTGCCTGTGAAGATCTCCGCTCGTGACGCTCTCACGTAATAATGAGTGGGGCTGTACACACCCCGGAGTCTCAGGAGTGCCGCCCTTGGGCCTCGGGGGCTCCCTCCTACGTCTTAGTGGCAGCACTTAGCTCCACGCTGGTGATAAGACAAGAAGACTATACTAGGTGCCGGACGCGGCTTTTCATTTGCTTTCCGTAGTTGGCTTGCCCCTTTTTCTTAATGGAAGTTTGCATTCTGGCCTTTCTTGTCCTCTTTGTTCGGTCACCTTCCCCTCTGTTCTTCCTTGGATTTTTGTTTTGGTGCGTGCTCACCCTCGCATGCCTCGCGAGGGGGCTGGACATGTGCCCTCGTGGAGGTGCCCTCGTGAGCGTTTTTCCTGTTCTTCGCGAGGCACCCTCGCCCGAGCCCGCAAGCTGGCACGCCTCTCTCAATTCATGCACCTCGGGTACTGCAATGCGAAGCGCTGGGTCATGGCCGGCGGCGCCTGCGACCAGGATTCAGAAGAATAAGAGTTTCCTAATGAATTTTTCCAGTTCCCAGACGCCTTCCGAGCAAAGGAGGCCTCGCCAAGCACTGGGGAATGTGCGCCTCGCGAGGCGGAAACTACATCAGGCACATCAAACTTAGTTATCTCTACACACCCACATAAAATGTTGGTACCACAACATGACGCAGGGACGATACACATAACACGGCAACTCGGAAATTATGGTTCATTACACACCCCCGCAGGGCCCATACTTGTTTCTTCTTAAACGCAGGAAGGAAAGAGCAAAACAAAAGTGGCGTATACCCCCACAGCAGTTCGCGAGGGCAGACCCATGGTGCATCCCCGAGCTCAGCCAGAGCCCTCCTCGCGCTTCACTGGAGCGCGGCGACGAGACGACCCGCTACCTCCCTCGAAACGGGCACGGCGGCATGGCGGCTGGTCATAGCCCTGCTGCAGCAACCGTCCGCCCGCAGCCAGAGACCGCCTGGACCTGCGGACGGCAGTTCACCGACAAAGAACTGTGGAGTTGAAGCCAGGTGCCAGTCGGGTTCTCCGACCACACGATGAACTCCGGCGTAACCTCCACCGGATGGAAGCGCGGCTGAGAAGGCCGCGCAACCATGGCATGCCTCACTTCATCAACGGGAGTGCCACGACCAGGGCAACTCCCGCCATGCGGGGGGCGCCACCGCTGCCGCGAGGGGCCATGGCGGGGCTCGCGGCGTGCTTGCGCGAGCGACCACGCCCCCTCTTGGGTGGTGGCGAGCCGGGCCCCTCCTGGCGGGCCTTCCCCTTCTCCGCGGCCGAGAACCTCTTCGCCGGCACCATGAGTGTTGCTGCTAGCAAGGAAGCAAGGAAGAAGAAGCAGAAGGAGTGAAGGAAGTGATGGGTGACGGGGGCTCCGCTCCCCCTTCCCATTTATAGCCAAGAGGAGGCCAACCGCCGGCCTCCATGATCTAAAGTAATGATGACCTTTTTCTGCATGCAGCAAGGACTCGTCAAGTCGGGCAGTTGCCGAGGCAGCATGGGATGCGGGGATGCCCACGTCAAATCAACCACCACGTGTCAACCGAGGCTGCAGGCTGTTAGGGCACGCGTCGCCCCGCACTTGCCCCTTGGCTTCTCCTTGAAGCCAAATCTGAGCGCGCCTTGGGCCCGGGGGCTACTATCGTCGTTCTAGGAACGGGGTTCCCCAGACTTGCCTGCCTACGGCCCACGGCGTGGCTGCACCAGCGGCCTTGTGCGGCCCATCTTCACCAGCAATCACTCAAGACCCTCGCGAGGGGCCAAGCCTCGCAAGGCGGACGATGCAAGACCTCCTCTAGGGTAGCCTCACCAGGCTGGCTCGCGAGGGGCGGAGAGATCAAGGCAAGGGAGACCTCGCGAGGTCCCAGTGACGTAAGCCATGACGACCAAGGCCAGGCGGGCACCAGGCGGGCGCCAGTGCGCAGTGTCCTCGTTTCCTCTTTGGTGCTAAAGAGGCAAGCCCAGGCGCGGAGTCCCGAGGCATCAAGCAAAGGTTTCCATATCGATGCAACAAGACCAAGACCAGTAGGACGGCGGGACAGAGGTCACCGTGGAGCCCAAGACGGCTTCACCACCAGACCCTTTGGCAGGCGAAGACTACTTTTGTCAGGATAACTTGTAATAGCTGTCCCCCTTCAAACTTGGCCGTCGTGGGATCCCTTCCCGCTCAATATTTGGGAAGAGGACCAGGGCCTCTATAAATAGGACTAGCCACCACCTTAGCAAGGGGGGATCATTCAGACCACCAGACACCACACAAGCTCGCCAAGCACAAGAACACCTCTCCTCAGGAGGCCGTTCTTCCCCTTGTAACTGTTCATCCTCAGCCCACGAGGCAATCCACCACACCACACTAGAGTAGGGTATTACATCGCAACGGTGGACCGAACCAGTATAAATCTTGTGTCCCTTTGTTCTGCGAGTTCGACGCGCTAAGACTTCAGATTGTTGTGAGGGCGAGAGCTAGAGGGGGAGAGATCTTCGTGCGCACCCCAGTGTTCGAACCTCAAGGGTTTTGCCGGAACCCGAAATCCGACAACAATGCTCTAATAATGATGATCATCACACTTTTATTTACTTACAACTCGATATCTAGAACAATATGACTCTAGATGAATGCATCTGCCAGTGTACCAGGATGTGCAATGATCTAGCATAGCAAAGATATCAAAAAATGTACAAGGCAAGAAAATATCATGCTAGCTATCTTACGATCATGCAAAGCAATATGACAATGAATGCTCAAATCATGTATATGACGATGATGGAAGTTGCATGGCAATATATCTCAGAATGGCAATGGAATAGGTAGGTATGGTGGCTTTTTTGAGGAAGATATAAGGAGGCTTATGTGTGATAGATTGGATCATATCACGAGGTTTGGATGCACCAACGAAGTTTGCACCAACTCTCGAGGTGAGAAAGGGCAATGCATGATACTGAAGAGGCTAGCAATGATGGAAGGGTGAGAGTGTGTATAATCCATGGACTCAACATTAGTCATAAAGAACTCATATACTTATTGCAAAACTTTATTAGCTATCAAAACAAAGTACTACATGCATGCTCCTAGGGGGAAATATTGGTAGGAAAAGACCATCGATCATCCCCGACTGCCACTCATAAGGAAGACAATAAAAAATAAATCATGCTCCGACTTCATCACATAATGGTTCACCATATGTGCATGCTTCGGGGATCACAAACATTAACATAAGTATTTCTGCCAATCCACAATTACTCACTAGCATGACTCTAATATCACCATCTTTATATCGCAAAACTATTGCAAGGATTCAAACATATCATATTGAGTGATCTACAAGTTTTATGTAGGATTTTATGACTAACCATGTGAATGACCAATTCCTGTTAACTCTCTAAATAGATATAAGTGAAGCATGAGAGTTTAATTCTTTCCACAAAAGATATGCCCGAAGCTCAGTAGCCCCCGAGCCTTAATGCGGGCACGGGTGGCCGAATTAAGGATTGATATCCATCGTAAAATCACAAATTATGTGTAATGACTCTATGTATCCAAGTACTTTACGTCACTAATGCTCGGATCCGCATTGTACAAAACTTTGTTGACTGACCATCGGCTTCCACCTCCTTGGCCAATAGCCAGGAGTGTTTGTCCTACTTTATAAAGCCTTTATGAGGGCAAAGATTTACAACAAACAAGGCAATCTGGCCATACGGTTTTATACACAAAGGTACGCAGAGAGATATGTTATATTACTGTTTAACAGAAGAAATGTCTTCCAAAGAAAATAGTCCTGCTATTGGTTCCTTTCTTTGGGTTGTCATGCTAAGCATGATCATGAAACCTCAGCTCCAATGTAAGAGCAAAATATCGAGGATTTAATTTGGGAGGCCAGTTAATAGCCCCTGGTAGTGTTCGGCGACAGTCGAGGTCAAGCCGTAAACACTTCAGCCAGTGTTATGAATGGCCCGTCATTTAACACCGTCATTGGATCGCTGACCAGTTTACGCTTATTGTGACAGTCAGTTTTCGGCTTTCTCCACCGAGGTGCTTAACCATGTGAGCTGGAAGCACAATCACAGTGGTTCTCCCTTTGCACACCTAGCCGAACAAAGCGGGACGTAGGAGGCAAGCGCAGGAGCCGGGCAACCCAACTATTGACCAAAGACACAATTCAAAACCGATCCATATATAGCAATATCCGAGAATGTTTTTTCCGAATCTCTAAAGGTGTCCGGCGTTGCACTGCGAGACTTGTGCTGAAAACACACAAATAGTTTAAAAGTGCCATAAGCTTGGAAAACCAAAAAACGTCAGTAAAAACTTGACGTCCGAACAAGATCAAGTGTTCGGTGCTAATCCGAAAATTGGCCTTAGCAAAAGAAGTGCTTCTGTCGTGCTTTAACATGATACATCCTATCTCAAGACTTCAAGCGGGTCAGCCTACGGCTTCAACCTCCTATCCCGAGGGCGGAGTACTTCTCACTAGGCCAGTTTAGCAAACTAAAATCTAGCGGCTTTGAGAGAGAAATTAGGCTCCCTGGCTAGTGACCACACGTTCGTGTCGAAAAAAGGAGTGATAGATAATAATAATAATAATAATAATAATAATAATAATAATAATAATAATAATAATAATAATAATAAAACTTTGCAACGACTAAGAAGAAGAACACTTATCATAAAACGGCTCATATAAATTTAAGAGCCCCCAAGTGACTTGGGTAAAAGAATGATTGCATGTACCGAAGTACTTATATCATATCTATGTTCAACCGAACTTTAAACGCGTCTTAACCCACCGTCGGCTTCTCCCTCTTCGGTCAAGGACTGAAAAGTGTTATGTACTCCATCTGTCGAGAATATCGACGGTGTTTCCAATAACCAGGCAATCAGGCCATAAGGCTGTAACAGACAAAGCGCGCTCAGGGAACTTATGCTATATTACTGCGAAGTGTAAGAAGCATTTTCGAAGAAAATAGTACCCCCACTGATACCTTTCTTCGGTGCTCATTGTTATTATGAGACTTGCGCAATAGATTTTTTGTACTCATGAGTTCCGTTGTGTGCCGACCATCATTGAAAACTATAAGAGTGCTAGCTTTCGGCTTCACCCAGTCTGAGGTCCGGCTCGGATGACCCGATCATGACAATCATAGAGGTGCTCCCTTTACTCCCTAGCCGAACAATCGGGAATGTAGGGGTAAACACAGGAGTGAGGCAACCCAGCTTGCAAATCGCTTAAGTCAATATGGTGCATATTGTGGCGTAATACACGAACAAGGAATGAAGCCGTACAAGTATAATCATATGCAAGAGGAAAAGCTTCATGAAGGAAGCCCCCAAATGAATTGGGTATTTGAATTTATGCGTCACAAACAAAGTTTGGACAAGGAAATTTTTTACAAGCAACTTTTTTCCAAAAAAGTACAATTCTTGGTTGAACCGAACACAAGTTAGAAATTAAAGCTTTGAGCATGAAAGCGACTTAGCTGGTTAATGTGTTCGGTATTGATGACGCGGTCCGAGCTTGATGCGGGACAAGGTTCCATCCCCCAAGCCGGTCCCGAGGTGGCGGAGCGGAGAGCTCGACACGCCGAAGTGGTGACATAGCACAGTCAATACAGACCGATAAAGTGACGCCGAAGTCCCCGGATCATTTTCCAGCTTGAAGAAGCAATAGTGTGGCCATGCCGATGCAGGTCGTGACGTGGTCGATGCCGGATTGATGAAGAGACCGTGCAGAGATGCCGGTATGCCCGCTCTGTGTAATCCGTGGGGCGGCGATGTTGGTGATGATTTATCCTTCGTGATGCCGGACTCTTGTTCGGCTTGCCGAGATGATGATCCGAAGAGGTTGAGCTCGGCTCAACAAAGTGACGATGTGTCTAGCACAGGTCAGCAATTGGTATCATCAGCTTGGTGTCTTGGGCGTGCTTGCTGTGCCGGAGGCGTGGCAGCGATGGCGGCGCTCACCGGCAGCTGCACGACGGAGCTCCGGGCCGTGTGTCGGCCCATGGAGGTGGGCGGCACAGTGGCTGTCATGGCGTGTGGCGGAGGCGGCGGGTGGTGGCGTTGTACATGCAGCGACCGCGGAGGCCGCTGAGGCGCTGTGTGGTGGCGCGGCGGCACAGCACGGCGTGGCGGCATGGAGGCACTGCATGGCGGCATGGAGGCCGCGATGGTGCAGGGCAATAAGCCGCGGCAGCGAGCCGGGCGCGACCGGTGCTTGTTATGGGTGCGCACTGGACGCGTCGGGACCGCGGGCGCGTGGTGAGCGCACTGGTGTGGTCGGGATCGTCGGATGCGCGCGGGACGTGCATGACGCACTAGTGTGGTCGGGCTCGTCGGGCGCGTCGGGTGCGCGCGGGGCGTGCGAGAAGCACTGGGCGGTCGGGCGCGTCGGGTACGCGCGGGACGTGCAGGGCGTAGAAGGAGCTCAGCGTGTGTCGCCGGAGTCATGACGGAGCACGGTGCGACCGGCATCGGTGCGCCAGGTCGGGTCCGTGGGCTGGGTCACGGCCGTGACGATGACAACGACGCAAGCTGCATCAACTCCGGCGACAGGCAGGCACACGGCACGTCACAGCGGGTGTGGAGGTGCGTGATGACGTCGAGCGCAGGCGTTCAAGACGATGGTTGATGGCAAGGCATGTCAAGATTAAGGGGGGAATGTTAGCACTAATCTTGACATACGTGGTTCCGTTGGCAGCTGAGTCCCGTGGCTGTTACGAGCGGGGCATCCGGTGGAGGTGCCGAGTTCTAGAGTGCATGGATAAGGTCGTTATCTAGTTGCATGCATGTAGCTAGTGGGTTAGTGGCCGGGTCATGTGGTAGTGGCCGATGTGATGCATGCGTGCGTGAGTTAGTGGTGTGTGTGGCCACTCGCCTGTGTGTGTGGTTGTACTATATAGTGTACTCGGATGTGCGGCCAAGAGACAGGGGCTAGAGCAAAATGTAGCCGCGTGTAGTGATGTGAGTTCCTGTGGTTCATGGAGCTCGAGTGGTGTAGCCTGTGTGTTGAATATAAAGGAGGCGTTTGGGCGCCGGGGCGTTGGTCGCCGGGAAAAAGTGTGCTCCTTCTTCCACCTTCGTCCGGCGTGAGAGAGAGAGAGCGGCAACAGCAGAGCAATATTGCCGGACTGGTTTGACACCAGCATGACGCTGAAGATCATGTTCAAAAGATCTTAAAGTTAGTGGGATGTGTTCGGGAACAAAACACAATACCCCATACAAATCTTCCTTCAAAAGGGATGTCCGAAATCCCGTTCATAAAAGAGACGAACTCGGGTCAGATTCGTTTTCGCGCAGAAAACAGATCCGAAAAGTGATGCACTAATCGGAAGGTTCCCAGAGTTTGGACAGTCGATCGAGCTGAAATTCTGAGAGGTGGTAGATATAGGAATTCCACAGCCGATCAATGGTTGGATCTTCCAAAGGACGTCCGATCTAGAAGCTGGACACCACGCCCTAAACTCATCCAGATTCCCGTCCAGATTTGACAGGGCTCCAGTATATCGTGGATTGCCAGAGATTCCAACATCGGAACTCGACGAAATTTTCCAGGGTTGTTGTAGACTCAATTCCGCACAATTCCACAAAAGCGATCGTTAAAAAGACACTTGAGGAGGCGGTGGCGGCGGACACAAGTTTGCTGTCCACAAAAACAGCACGATCGCTTGAGGGCAATGTTGATGTTGAGCCCCCGAGCTCCATGGATGATTCATCCATGATCTTGATAGAGATCGGAGTTGATGTTTGATGAAGGCCCTCATCCGAACATGGTGATCCAAACATGGGGCGCAGTTCTTGGTCGAACCAAGGTGACCAGTCGAGCTGGTGACGAAGATGCCGAAGTCGCAGTTAATCTGCAGGCGAGCCATCGATCCTTTTGTCGATCACACAACGGAACTCTCAATGAAAGCACCAATGTCGGTGTCAAAACCGGCGGATCTCGGGTAGGGGGTCCCGAACTGTGCGTCTAGGCCGGATGGTAACAGGAGGCAGGGGACATGATGTTTTACCCAGGTTCGGGCCCTCTTGATGGAGGTAAACCCTACGTCCTGCTTGATTGATATTGATGATATGGGTAGTACAAGAGTAGATCTACCACGAGATCAGAGAGGCTAAACCCTGGAAGCTAGCCTATGGTATGATTGTATGTTATGGTTGTTGTATATGATCTATCGACTAGGCTGGCCTCGATTTATATAATGCACCAGAGGCCTAGGATAACAAGAGTCCTAGCCGAATACGCCGGTGGGGAGGAGTCCTTGTATTGATCGCCAAGTCTTGTGGAATCTTCCTTGTATGCGGCAGCTGTCCGAACTGGCCCATGAGTATACGGCCATGGGGGTCCTTGGCCCAATCTAACAAATCAGGAGATGACGTGGTGAGTACCCCCTAGTCCAGGACACCGTCACCCACGCTCTAACAAATATAAGTGAAGCAAAAGAGCATTCTATAAATGGCGGTTTTCTATGTATAGAGAAATAGGCAATCCAAACTTCAAAGATACTAGTGAAGCAAAGCATTCTATAAAGCCATACTCAAAAGATATAAGTGAAGTGCAAATAGCATTCTATAAATCAACCAAGGACTATCTCATACCAGCATGGTGCATTATTAAAAGAAAAAGAAAAAAGCACATGGCGCTCCAAGATTTACGCATATCATGTGACGAATAAAAATACCGCTATAAGTAAAATTACCGATGATCGTTAGAAGAAAGAGGGGATGCCTTCTGGGGCATCCCCAAGCTTAGTTGCTTGGGAGTCCTTGAATATTACGTTGGGGTGCCTTGGGCATCCCCAAGCTTAAGCTCTTTCCACTCCTTATTCCTTCATCCATCGTGATCTCACCCAAAACTTGAAAACTTCAATCACACAAAACTTAACAAAACCCTCATGCGATTCGTTAGTATAATAAAGAAAATCATCACTTCAAGTACTGTTGCAAACTCATTCATATTTTATTTTTTGCATTGTAGCTATTGTATTTTAACTTCTCCATGGCTTATACAACCGATAAAATTAATAGTTTCATCAAAACTAGCAAAACAATGCATCAAAAACAGAATATGTCTTAAACAGGACATTCAGAAGCAATCTGAACATCTACTATACTTATATAACTCTAAAAGTTCAGAAAAATTAGGACAAAATAAAACATTTATATAGCAGTACTGTGTAAAAGTTTCAGAAACTTTTGACGTTCCAGTAAAAAATGTAAATTCACGCACTACAACCAAAGTTTCTGTTTTTGCATTGCACAAAGCAAACAAGCAATCTAATCATCCTAAAGGCAAATCTTGGCACATTATTTTTATAATAGAATGGATTTGTACAAGGGGATAAATATTTTTGTTGAAAATTTCTGTAATTAAGATTTGCAAAGTTTCCATGGGCATGAACAAAGTTCAAGGAGCTCCCCCACTTCAACGGTGCTCGTATTTCTTACTTTCACTTTTCTTTTTGAAAAGTTTTAGGTTCCCCAATTTAATTTTTGTTTTCAAACTTTATAAAAGCACACAACAGAAATAAATGACTCTCTAAAACTTCCGGGTTGTCTCCCAGGCAACGCTTTCTTTAAAGCCATTAAGCTAGGCATAAAGTGCTCAAGTAATGGATCCACCCGAATCCCAAGGTATATCAAAGCCAATTTTAATTAACAATGATTTGTAATTTAGTAGTGACCACAAAGTAATATATATCACGCAATGACGAAGTCTAACTCTGTTCCTATGCATCGGCATGCCATAAAAGAGTAATTAATGCACACAAAGTAAAGGTCGGTACATAGCATAAATAGTTTCTTGCAACTTTATCGTATTGGAAACATAGAGAAGTGGAGAAGTAGTTCCTCTCTCATAATAATTGCAAGTATGAGCAGCATGCACATGCATATTATATTTAGTAAAATCATCATGTGCAATAGTAGAACGCAACCCATCAATATAGTCTTTAATAAGCGCAAACTTCTCCGATATAGTGTAGTTGGGAGAATTCAAAAAGATAATACTATCATGCATGGGTGCAATAGCAACAATTTCATTCTTAACATAAGGAACTATAGCAAATTCATCTCCATAAGCATAATTCATATTGGCATCATGGCCACAAGCATAGCAAGGATCAAGTTCATCAAAAAGGGATATTTCAAATGAATCAAAGGGATCATAGCAATCATCATAGCATGATCCTTCGGTAAGCACGAAGGGAAATTAAACAATGTATGAGTTGAAGGGTTACTCTCATCAGAAGGTTGGCACGGGTAGCTAATCTGCTCTTCCCCCTTTTCTTCTTCTCTCTCCTCCTCATCTTTTTCATCTAATGAGCTCACAGTGTCATCAATTTCTTCATCCATAGACTCCTGCAAAATATTAGTCTCTTCGACAGCAGAGACTTTCTCAATAATGCCTCAATATAGGCATTATATTCATAATTCTCATAGCAATATTTAAGTATAGTATAATTTTCAGGTCTGTAAACAACATCATCAAGATTTTCACACTTTTCAAACAAAGATTCAATTTCATAAGCACCCTTAAAAGCAACGAATTCTTCTATTCGTTCGACATCATAGTAATCATATATACCATTAGCATAAGAAGCCAAGGTTTCATTATCATTAAATTTACATGAAAAGGGAAGGTGTTGAGCCTTCATCCTAGAGCAACAAGTATAATCATATCTCAAGCATAAATTTTGAGCATACCAATGCAACATATGAATTTGATCCCATAACAGTTTCCCTTTTTGATTCAAGTGATAATCCCTAAAGTATTCACGTTGATACACCGTGTATCCCATTATATAATTGAATGGGGTTTTTTAGGATTATTAAAGTAGTGCATAATATCTTTCACATAATGAGCATCGAGGGTTTTAGGAGGACCCCCATCTCCATGAGTAGCAAGTAAACCTATTTTTTGGTATTTCGTGTTCCATATCCATAACTAAAGATAGAGAACTTAGAACAACAAATAAAATCTACTTAGTGATAAAGCAAACAAGCACACACGAGAATATTCCCCCACGCTATTGCTCCCCGGCAACGGCGCCAGAAAAAAGTCTTAGTAACCCACGAGTATAGGGGATCAATTGTAGCCTTTCTCGATAAGTAAGAGTGTCGAACCCAACAAGGAGCTAAAGGTAGAACAAATATCCCCTCAAGCTCTATCGACCACCTATACAACTCTACGCACGCTTAACGTTTACTTTACCTAGAACAAGTATGAAACTAGAAGTACTTTGTAGGTGCTATAGGATAGGTTTGCAAGATAATAAAGAGCACGTAAATAAAATATAGGTTTTTCTAGAGAGATTTTGTCATAGGAAAATTATTTTTCCCTAGGCAATGGATAACTAGACAGTATTCATTATTGCAATTTATATGAGGGAGAGGCATAAGCTAACATACTTTCTCTACTTGGATCATATGCACTTATGATTGGAACTCTAGCAAGTATCCGCAACTACTAAAGATCATTAAGGTAAAACCCAACCAGAGCATTAAAGTATCAAGTCCTCTTTATTCCGATAAGCAAACAACCTGCTTACTCGGGTATGTGTTTCTATCACTCACGCCACCTACCATCAGCAAAATCATGAACATATTGCAAACCCTATAGAGGGGATCCCTCATGCTTGCGCGACACGGAGAGCACCATAGGACAGCACCAATAATAAAACATACAACTCAAACCAATCATGATCATCAATCAACCCATTGGACAAAACGGATCTACTCAAACATCATAGGATAGCCATACATCATTGGGAAATAATATATAGAGTTGAGCACCATGTTTAAGTAGACATTACAGTGGGGAGAAGTGGTGTTACACTGCTGCATAGAGGGGGAGAGAGTTGGTGATGACGGCGGCGAAGTTGTTGGTGTAGATCATCGTCACGATGATGGCCCTGGCGGCGTTCCAGTGCCACCGGGAGAGAGGGGGAGAGCCCCCCTCCTTCTTCTTCTTCCTCAGCCTTCATCCTAGATGGGAGAAGGGTTTGCCCTCTAGTCCATGGCCTCCATGGTGGCGGAGGGGCGAGAGCCCCTCCGAGATTGGATCTCTCTCTCTCTCTCTCTCTCTCTCTCTCTCTCTCTCTCTCTCTCTTTCCTTCTGTTTCTGCGTTCCCTGTTTCTAGCCTTTCACCATTTCTTAAATTCCTGGAGATCTATAACTCTGATTGGGCTGAAATTTTAACATGATTTTTATCTGGATATTAGCTTCCTTACGTCCGAACGACACCTCCAAGCGACCTTCAGGTGGCCACAAGCCCCTACCTAGGGCGCGCCCCTAGGGCTTGTGGGCCCCTCGGGCACCGCCTTGCGTTGATTCCACTTGCCAAAATTCACATATTTCCAAAAAAATCTCCGTAAGTTTTTATCGCGTTTGGACTTCGTTTGATATGGATTTTCTGCAAAACAAAAAACATGCAACAAACAGGAACTGGCACTGGGCACTGGATCAATATGTTAGTCCAAGAAAATCATATAAATTGTTGCCAAAATTATGTAAAAGTGGTAGAATATTGGCATGGAACAATAAAAAATTATAGATACGACAGAGACGTATCAAGCATGGCAGTGGTTTTATTTTGTTGAAATTGATGAACTCTCATGATTAACTTATATTATTTTGAGAGTCTTAAAACAGTATGGCAATTTTCTTAAGTTATGAATATGGTCCTAATATGATAGGCATCCAAGAGGGACATAATAAAAACTTTCATATAGAGCATTGAATATATGAGAAGTTTGATTCCTTGCATTTGTCTTGAGATATCACTACAAAAAAAGACACATCCGTGACATTTTGGGTTGAACGATTTTTTTCTGTCATGCTTATGACACTTCTGTGACGATAATTGTGAAAAAACCTGGTATCATCATAGATGTGGTGGGGTCGTACTTCTATGACAAAAAATCATGACAGAAAATGGGCTTTTCGTCCTAGGCGGGCCGGGGACGCAGCTGCATGACATTCTTTGGGCCGTCCATGATGGAAAAAACCGTGGTAGAAGCGACAGCGTGGAAAATATCGGGGGAGTTCCCGGTTACGGTGGGTGGTCGAGGGCTGAGGGATGTGCGTTTCTCTCATACGTACGTGCATGTGTGCGAGGCGTTAGGCTCTAACTAAACCCGAGCGAGGCGTTGGGCTCTAACTGAACCCGAGCGATTGCACTGCAGGCTACGCATTACTGAACCCGAGCGATCGATCAATCCCTTGCTGTTAACTGAACCCGAGTGATTCCTTCGCTACTGATAATAACTGAAGCCGATCGATGCTGCCTCTGGATGAACAGTGAGCATTGTTGGGGGGCTTTGGACGAACAGTTCCCGATGGGGGGTTGGATGAACAGGATCCCATGGTAGTAGAGGTCGTTGCCGCTAGATGAACAAGATTCTAATCGAGCCGGTTCGGTGGTGGATGAAAAGGACCCCGTGGAGGGCTGGATGAACAGGACCCCGTGGAGGGCTGGTTGAACAGTAGCCAGTGAAGGGCTGGATGAACAGTAGCCCATGGAGGGGTGGTTGAACAGGACCCCATGGTGTCGGTGTACCAAACTAGGGGCACATTTTTGTACCCCTTTACCTGTGCACGGGCAGTCAGAGCCGCGCCCGTGACCACACCAATCAGAGCAAGGGAGGTAAGCCAAGGTAAGACCGAAGTCCAAGATGAAGCAAAGCAACGACAAGGACCAAGGCCACAAAGATCAGATGGGAAAAACAGGTTTCCCCAGCAAGGACCCTTGCCGGGGAAGCCTCAGCGGCCCCGGCAAGACCCTTGCCGGGGCAGCTCGCCCACACCAGCCGAGCGAGCCACCCTCGAGCCAACCAACACTCGACAAATGCATTGGACAGGGCTCGGGAGGCACCTCTGTGGTGGCATGCAGATCTTTGTGAAAACAAAGAATAGTGAAGATCGAATGAGGAAAGGAAGGCAGCCATCCTCACCGAAGAAACCCACAAGACCCCCGGCAAGATCCTTGCCGGGGACGCCTACGCGCCACGGCAAGACCCTTGCCGGGCCACCCGGCAAGGCCCTCGCCAAGCGCATCAGCAGGGCCACCGTCAGGCCCGCACCAGCCAAGTCTCCACCACCGTTTGCAGGCAGATGCCAACCCAACCAGCTAGCAAGGCACCTGCGTGGCGACATGCAGCCCTTCATGGAGGCACCACCACCGCGCCACCTCAACTGCCTGCCTACCTACATGGCACCGCATGCATCGCTGGCCAGGGCGCGTGTTGAAGCTTGGAGGAGCGACGACGGACGGGACGGGCCTCGCCCCCGTCCCCGATAAAGTGGAGGGACACCTAAGCCTCGCATTGAATGCACTTTGTCCTGTAATACCAGGATAACCTCGCAACACTGTTGCCTTTCCACCTCCTGTGTGCCACTGTGGCAACCCCTTTTTCTATAAGAGGAGGACCAAGGCGACGAGGAGAGGGATTCGGCTTTTTGGAGCTCGTTGCACCCCGTAGCTAGTTCAAGAACTCAGAATACATCCACCAAAGCAGGACTAGGGTTTTACGCATCCTCGAGGCCCGAACCTGGGTAAACGAACCACGTGCTCTCTGTTAGACCCGCTCTTCTCTCAACCCCGCGCCCCACAACCGCGGTAGCGATTCTTGTGATCCCATAGGTGTCGTTTCCCACCGACATCTTTGGCGCACCAGGTAGGGGACGTGCGTTTGTGAGAATCTAGTCTCGTAGTTAGCCTAGCGGTTCTTCGTTGCCATGGCCCCAAAGAAGAAGACGGCCACGGTGATCGGCTCGTTGGGGGCCGAACGGCCCGTGCCGGCGCGGACGAGCAGCGGACCGGTCGCAGACAGGACTCGGGCCACGGCCCACGAACACCAGCACTACCTAGGCAGTCGGAGCCTAGCGAGCGGTGTCGTTCGTGCACCAGACGATCGGCCCCACGCCGCCGGATCCAAAGACGGAGCTGGGCCCCCTGCCGGCGGTGCAGGGCCCTCCGGGGGTGTCGTTGCGCCAACTCCCGGCGGTGCGGCGACCTCCAGGACGCATACACCGGCGACCACCGCGCGTTCTTCCCACGGTGTGCGCGCCGAACAGCGTCACCACGTTGGTGACCCTAGGCACCGCCGTGGGAAGAGCCCTGTGCGTCGTCAACAAGGCGAAGGAGTTCAACACGCTCGCCGAAGCACTGGTGAGAATGGCACGCAGCCGCTAGGTCAAGACAGAGCTCCTTCTAACATAGTTAGAAGTCGAAGCACGCCACGATCCATTCAGCTGTCACCGCCACCCACGCCAGCAGAAGCCTTGGCGCGCGCGCTGCTGCTCCTCGACTTCCCTCCTGCTGCGGAGAAGCTCGATGAGTAGAGGGCCACCATCCGGAGCCTCGTCGTTGTCGCGAACAAAGACGATCCGCGACCGGCGGGGCCCTCGGGTCGGCACTCCACCGAACCGCCACCCGCTGGCGCTGGGAGGGCCAGGGGAGCTGCGGCCACGGTGCACTCTCCTCCTCCTCCTCGCCAGCTGCCGCGAGCGTCGGCCCGTCGCGGCGACGCTGGTGATAACATCTCCATAGCGTCATCCGATCCACGGACCCTCCGTGACCAGTGCCAGGTCCTTCGGGAGCAAGCTCACGAAGACGCTCGAACCACCGTCGAGCGCCGGCGCGAAGCGCGCTGCCAGTCGGACAAGCAGGCGGGACCCGCTACGGACCACCCGGCACTGGGGGGCCCCGGCGGCCTACCTTACGAGGTGGGCTGCCCGGGTTTTACCCGTGAGCTGAGGCAGTTCCAGTGGCCGTCCCACCGCACATTCAATCCCGATGTCGGCGAGAAGTACACCGGCAAGACCCATCCGTCCGAGTTCCTCAGCATGTACACCATCGCGATGCAGGCCGCAGGGGCTCGTGACGACAAGGTGCTTGCCAACTACTTCCCGCTGGTGCTCAAGCCTAATGTGATGTCTTGGTTGATGCACTTGCCGGCGGACTCCATCTCTTCCTGGTCAGATCTGTGCCATGAGTTCGTTGGCGCCTTCACGGGAGGCCACCAAGCTCATGGCCAGGCCATTGAAGAAGCACGTCGGCCGTTGGATGGACATCCAACAGTCACTGCTGCTAGAATCGTGTGTTGACTGACAAAGCCTTGCGTAAACAAGTCAGCCTCGAAATTTGTGGCGTGTACAGCCCATTTTCTATTATTTTTATAATTTTTACTCATTTTCTAATTCATATGGAATTTGTTGCAACCCATTTTCCATTTTTAGAATTGCTGCCCATTTTCTGGTCAGTACTAGGGTTAAAAAATTGAACTAAAAATGTGCAAAATTTTGAAAATTTGCAATTTTTTGCTGGAGAACAAAATATTCTTAATCCAAAAATTATTAGCCATACTAAAACAAAATTAAAAATAAATTAGTACTATGTCATGTTAAATCCAATGAAATATAAAATATCAGTGAAGAACAAAAACAAAAAAAAAGAAACTAATCTTCCCATTTACTTTTAAGAGATACTAACCAAACTCTTTGGGCAGGCCGATTGCATCCCTCCTCGTCTTGAAAGATTTGCAGCCCAGTAAGTCAGAGAAAACAAATATACCTAGCTTGGGTATTCTTCAAAAAGAAATATTGGCCTACCTATTATCCCAAAGAAAAAACTGCTGGGCTGGTCATGTTGTTAGACGGGCCATAGAGACCGCACAACCCAGTTTATTGCCTACTCCTTCGAACAAATCCTCAAAAAAATTGTGCAATTTTGTCGTTAATTGACTATACGTTGAAAATGATTTGGGTCCCAGATATTAGCAGGGTGGATTAGAGTAAAAATGAGGGGTGCATCTGAGTAGTAAAAGAGGCGCTTTGCTTGTGTTCGGGAGTGGGCCTGGTGGGTCAGGACTGTCATACTCACATCTACAGTCCTCTCCAGATTCACTATGTTGATAGGGCCGGACGGCGGAGTCGCAACGAGCGCACCAAGGTGGAGGATAAAGTGTTTACGCCAATGTGCTGGGCTGGGTTGGACATTCTTATTGAAAAATAAAAATGGACCGGAACTTTTTACGGCATTGACTACAATTTGCATGGGTCCGCTGGTTGCAGGAAGAAAATGGTGGGATAAAGAAGACCGGTCGCTATCTTTGTCTAAGAATTATATCGACTGAATGTAACGACACTATCATCGGAAATAATATCCTCCTGTTAAATCGTGAATTTAAAGAACTGGTGCATGAGCATTTAGCTTTATTTATTTACTTATTTTTGTTTAGGGGACCATGAGCATGTACCTGGGCTGGATTCATGTGAGAGCCTCCCTTCCAGTTAATTATGGGCTCCTCTATTGGGCCTTCATCAGTGGGCTGCATGTTATCAACAAGTGGAAAATGTGTTCCTATGAAAAATAGTATGCGCTGCGTACGGTATGGGGCACTAAAGGATCGGACCGTGCAACGACTTCCAAAACATTGTGTTTGTCATTGTAACAACACATTTATTCAACCAACCGACGAAATATACTACTGATTGTACATTGAAAACAGCAGCAGTAGCAGCAACCAGGGCTGGGGGTGCAACAGAAGCAGTAAGCTGGCCAGAAGAGTAAAGACGCAGCTCTCTCTTCTAAACCAAACATCAACCATCATTACAAAAGGGCTACCAGAAAAGAACAAGGGTATGCATCAAACTAAATAAAGATCCTACTACACCAAGTGTACGCATCTAACTAACTGGCTCAGTTAGACGTTACTATTTATTAAGCTGTGGAGATTGGCTGACGGCTTGAACCAGATGGGTGCCTGACGGGGAAACTCTAGCCAGCAGGTCGAAGTCTGATACTTGTGACCCTTTCTCCTACTTTGGGTTGCAGAGCATGGCGTCACATATCAGTGTATGGTACATGTAGAGACGCGTGGTACATTGTGTACACACAGTTTTGCCTGATGAACGAAACCACGCTGCCATCATGATCCTTGCGGTCGGTTATCTCCCGGTTAATCGGCTAATGCAGTCCGAGAAATAGAGAGCGTGTACCAAGGCTACTTACCAGCCTCCAGTCAAAAATTCCTGAAGGCCCAATGAAGTTGGGATCCTGCTCAAAGACCTTGCAGGGACTGTGATTGTATTACATGAAACAAAACGTCTGGTACGTGTGAACGATCATCAATCGTTCATCATCGTCTGATCGAGCCAGGAACCACCTGCAACTGCCATGTCGTTTTTCTTTGAAAGGTTCTGGGATTAGGAAGGGTAGGGACACCAAGCGGCCTACAACATCATATCAAGTTGGAGTCAAATAACCCTAAAAAAGAAGTTGGAATGAAATAAAAAAGGGCTCTTGATGTAGTCAATCTTAAGAACAGCATGTTATGAGCATGAATATTTTTTCAGTAAATGTTGACAGTAATATAAGCAAGCCATCATGATATCATAGGAAAGTAACATACTGCTGTAACAGCCGTCTGTAGCGATGACTAGAGTAGGCCAGCAATACTTCCAGCCATAGAATGAGTCGACAGCATAAATGAAGCCCTTGTGTTCAATGGCATCAGAGAAACATGGAGGATGTATGATCCTATGATGGACGTGTACGTTTATCCACTTACCGCAGTGACCTGTCAGATAGGCGAGACCGCGGTTGAAGAATGCAATTAGCCTGAAGTCTTTATAATTCGCAGATCTTGTGGGCACTTGGCATATTACAACCTTGAGCAAATCAAACTTGGTATCATGTTGGCTACTGTAAGATTCCGAGTATTCTGGGTCGCGGTGCCAAAGCAGTGCAGTGTTAATTGAAGGAAGGGGGGTCAATCAACGGGTGTAGACCTCCACGAGCATCCAGCTGCCACCACCGTCGATGAGTACCATGCAAGACATGTTCATGCCGACCCAGTACACACCGTTAATGTAGTTGAGGGTGACGGGGATCGGATCATAGTCAAGAGGGTTGATTGATACGTCTCCATCGTATCTACTTTTCCAAACACTTTTGCCCTTGTTTTGGACTCTAACTTGTATGATTTGAATGGAACTAACCCGGACTGACGCTGTTTTCAGCAGAATTGCCATGGTGTTGTTTTATGTGCAGAAAACAAATATTCTCGGAATGACCTGAAACTCCATGGAACATCTTAGAAAAATAATAATAAATCCTCGCCAAAGATGAAGACCAGGGGCCCACACCCTTCTCACGAGGGTGGGGGGCGCCCCCCCTAGGGCGCGCCCCCTACCTTGTGGGCCCCCTGGATGCCCTCCGATGCTAACTCCAACTCTATATATTTGCTTTCGGAGAGAAAAAAATCATAGAGAAGAAATCATCGTGTTTTACAATACGGAGCCGCCACCAAGCCCTAAAACCTCTCGGGAGGGCTGATCTGGAGTCCGTTCGGGGCTCCGGAGAGGGGGATTCGTCGCCGTCGTCATCATCAACCATCCTCCATCACCAATTTCATGATGCTCACCGCTGTGCGTGAGTAATTCCATCGTAGGCTTGCTGGACGGTGATGGGTTGGATGAGATTTATCATGTAATCGAGTTAGTTTTGTTAGGGTTTGATCCCTAGTATCCATTATGTTCTGAGATTGATGTTGCTATGACTTTGCTATGCTTAATGCTTGTCACTAGGGCCCGAGTGCCATGATTTCAGATCTGAACCTATTATGTTTTCATGAATATATGTGAGTTGTTGATCCTATCTTGCAAGTCTATAGTCACCTACTATGTGTTATGATCCGGCAACCCCGAAGTGACAATAATCGGGACCACTCCTGGTGATGACCATAGTTTGAGGAGTTCATGTATTCACTATGTGCTAATGCTTTGTCCCGGTTCTCTATTAAAAGGAGGCCTTAATATCCCTTAGTTTCCAATAGGACCCCGCTGCCACGGGAGGGTAGGACAAAAGATGTCATGCAAGTTCTTTTCCATAAGCACGTATGACTATATACGGAATACATGCCTACATTACATTGATGAATTGGAGCTAGTTCTGTGTCACCCTATGTTATAACTATTACATGATGAACCGCATCCGGCATAATTATCCATCACTGATCCGGTGCCTACGAGTTTTCCATATACTGGTTCTCGCTTTTTTACTTTCCCGCTGCTACTGTTACAATCACTACAAAATACCAAAAACACTACTTTTGCTGTCTTTACTTTTGTTGCCGCTACCACCACTATCATATTACTTTGCTACTAAACACTTTGCTGCAGATACTAAGTTTCCAGGTGTGGTTGAATTGATAACTCAGCTGCTAATACTTGAGAATATTCTTTGGCTCCCCTTGTGTCGAATCAATAAATTTGGGTTGAATACTCTACCCTCGAAAACTGTTGCGATCCCCTATACTTGTGGGTTATCAGTCACCCTGCCTCACACCCTTTGAGAGCTTAAAAAATGGACCCATCTCTCCATTAACGTTGATGGAAGTGTGCCCACTACCAACTAGCTACACAATTCTAGTAATCCATCTATCGCTGAAGCCTTTACACTGCATAGATTCTTTGAGGAAGTGCCCACTAAGCGTGTGCCATAGCCTTTATGAAAATCAATTTTGAAGAAGATTGCCTTTTGACGTCTAGTCTTAACTTCATGAATAATCTCATGAAGAGGCAGAACCCCATCATGGCTCCCCTTGTGTCGAATCAATAAATTTGGGTTGAATACTCTACCCTCGAAAGCTGTTGCGATCCCCTATACTTGTGGGTTATCAAGACAAATTTTTGGCGCCGTTGCCGGGGAGCATATCTCTATTCTTTGAGTCACTTGGGATTTATATCTGCTGGACACTATGAAGAACTTGAGAGATCCAAAAACCAAGATCTATCCCTCAACTACGAGGGGAGGTAAGGAACTGCCATATAGCTCTGCACTTGATTCACCTTCTGTTATGAGTAAGTTTGCGACACCTACACCTGCTTCTGCTATTCGTTCTGATATGTCGCATGTTATTGATGATGCCACTTCTGCTATGCATGATACTTATCATGAAACTTCTTCTATGCCTGATACTACTATGCCCCTTAGTGAATTTCTTGATGAACAAATTGCTAGGGCTAGAGAAAAAGAAATTATTGAATCTGAATACGATGATGATAGTGATGATGAAAATATGCATGTTATTCCTGAGGGCTATCTTTTTGATATGGAATCTTCTGCCGCTATTTTAGCTTGCAAAGATAGATATGAGCTTAAGAGGTTATTAATTAAATGGAACAAAGAATCACTTAGAGATAAAATGAAACCCGACCCTGCTTTTGTTACTTCACCTATATGTGTTCCTGATAAGGATTATGAATTCTCTGTTGATCTTGATATAATTACTTTGGTTGAATCTGATCCGTTTTATGGCTATGAATCTGAAACTGTTGTGGCACATCTTACTAAGTTAAATGATATAGCTGCCCTGTTCACTAATGATGAGAGATCGCGTTACTTTTATATACTCAAAATATTTCCGTTCTCATTAAAGGGTGATGCTAAGATATGGTTTAATTCTCTTGATCCTGGTTGTGTGCGTAGTCCCCAGGATATGATTTATTACTTCTCTGCTACATATTTCCCTTCTCATAAGAAACAAGCTGCTTTGAGGGAAATATACAACTTCGTGCAAATTAAAGAAGAGAGTCTCCCATAAGCTTGGGGGAGGCTTCTCAAGTTACTTAATGCTTTGCCTGATCATCCTCTTAAGAAACCTGAAATACTTGATATCTTTTATAATGGACTAACCGATGCTTCCAGATATTACCTGGATAGTTGTGCTGGTTCTCTTTTCAGGGAAAGAACATCAGATGAAGCTGAAATTCTATTGAATAATATGTTGACAAATGAAAATAATTGGGCACCTCCTGAGCCAGCTCCTGAGCCAACTCCTGCTCCAATTACTGAACCTATTCCAAAACCAACTCCAAAGAAGAGAGGTGTTCTATTTCTCAGTCCCGAAGATATGCAAGAGGCAAAGAAATCTGTGAAAGAAAAAGGTATTAAAGCTGAAGACGTTATGAAGAAACACATGGTCTTAATACACCGCCTATTGAAGAAACATATGATATTAATTTTTTATTTATTGAAGAACCTCCTGATCCCAATATCTCGACACAGGTAGTAAAGGTAAATTCTCTCTATAGATATGATAAAGCTGAAGTCCCTCCTACTAAAATTGCTAGTCAGTGCTTGGATGAGTTTGATAACTTTATGTTTAAGCAAGACGACTTCAATGCTTATTTTGGTAGATAATTAAAAGAAAATGATTATATGATTAGACGCTTGGGTGATTATATGGCTGATATTAAAGGTGAACTTAAACTTGTTAGCAAACATGCTTCTATGGTTACCACTCAAGTAGAACAAGTACTTAAGGCTCAAAAAGAAGTGCTTGAAGAAATGAATAGTAAGAAAAATGATTATGCTGTTAGAGTGGCTACTATAACTGGTAGAATGACTCAGGAACCTTTGTATCCTGAAGGCCACCCTAAGAGAATTATGCAAAATTCTCAGAGAAATAATATTGATGTTCCTAGTTCTTCTAAAAGGAAGAAGAAGAAAAATGATAGAACCGTGCAAACTTCTAGTGAACCTATTGCTGAACCACCTGATAATCCAAATGATATTTCTATGTCAGATGCTGAAACACAATCTGGTAATGAACATGAACCTAGTAAAAATATTAATGATGATGTTCATGATGATGCTCAACCTAGTAATGATAATGATGTAGAAATTGAACCTGCTATTGATCTTGATAACCCACAATCAAAGAATCAACGTTATGATAAAAGAGACTTTGTTGCTAGGAAACATGGTAAAGAAAGGGAACCTTGGGTTCAGAAACCCATGCCTTTTCCTTCGAAACCATCCAAGAAAAAGGATGATGAGGATTTTGAGCGCTTTGCTGAAATGATTAGGCCTATCTTTTTGCGTATGAGACTAACTGATGTGCTCAAAACAAATCCTTATGCTAAATATATGAAGGATATCATCACTAATAAAAGAAAGATACCAGAAGCTAAAATTTCCACCATGCTTGCTAATTATACTTTTAAGGGTGGAATACCAAAGAAACTTGGAGACCCCGGAGTACCTACTATACCTTGCTCCATTATAAGAAATTATATTAAAACTTCTTTATGTGATCTTGGAGCCGGTGTTAGTGTTATGCCTCTCTCTTTATATTGTAGACTTGATTTGAATAAGCTGATACCTACTGAAATATCTTTGCAAATGGCTGATAAATCAACTGCTATACCTGTCGGTATCTGTGAGGATGTGCCCGTTGTGGTTGCAAACGTTACTATTTTAACGGACTTTGTTATACTTGATATCCCCGAGGATGATAGTATGTATATTATTCTTGGAAGACCTTTTCTTAATACTGCAGGGGCTGTTATTGATTGCAACAAAGGCAATGTCACTTTTCATGTTAATGGTAATGAGCATAGGTACACTTTCCGAGGAAACAACCTCAAGTTCATAGTATCAATTCTATTGGGAAAATTCCATCGATTATATTTGGAGGTTTTGAATTTCCTCTTCCTACTGTCAAGAAGAAATATGATATTCTTATTATTGGGGATGTGCATATCCCCGTTGAGGTAACTTAGTGTTATTCGAAATTTCTCCGGTTTCATGATTATCGGAATGAGTTTGTTAACAAGACTTGATCAACCTTGTTAGTGGATTCTTTTTGATGAGCATGAGATGGATGAAACTAGAAGCACAAAATTCTGTACCCCACTTTTACTTTCTATTATTTATATTAAATAAAGTAAAATTAGTATTTTCTGTCTGTTTCCTGACTTATCCGTGCAATATAAAAATATCCTGAAAATAAAAGTCCTCAAAATTACATGCCAATTTAATATGATTTTTTCGGGAATATTTGAGGATTTACTGTGCAAAAATTACCGCGGGAGGAGCTGCCACCTGGCCATGAGGGAGGAGGCAAACGAGTATGAGAGGAGGACGGAGGCAGCTCGCCTCCAAGCTGCAGCTCATGAGGGAATTACCGCTGCATCTCAGTACGACCCCAGCTACAACTTTGATCCATGGGCATAGACCAACTTAGGCCAAAAGCCTAAGCTTGGGGGAGTATGTATTTCTCACTGACATTACATTCCTGTTCACACACTCATGCCAGTTGTTGGTGCTCATACTTTTTCATTGTATAATCCATGCTAGTTTATTTTCATTGTTGGTACTCATGCTTTCTTCTTGTGTGTTTGAAAAACCTTAAGAAAAACCAAAAAAAAATTAGTTGTAGCTTTTAGCTAGTTCACTTTCCATGCATGTAGTAGTAGTAATTAAAAAGAAAACCCAAAAAGATCTCATTCTTCTTTTGCTTGTTGGGAGCTTTCCCGTGTAAATAGTTTTATTTCCTTTCTTTTCCTTGGGGGTCGAGAGGAGAAGACCACGAAGAAAATGTTGAGCGGTTCTCATATGCATTATTGTCGATCTAACAAAGAGCCCATATTACCTTGTCTTCTCCCTAGTATTGTATGCTTGCATATTCCAGCTTAGTCCAATGTACGCGTACTATTATTATTATTATCCACACTATTCGGCCATGCAAGTGAAAGGTAATAATGACGACATATGATCCACACTATTCGGCCGTGCAAGTGAAAGGCAATAATGACGATATATGATGAACTGATTGAGATGAGAAAAGCTAGTATGAACTCGACCTCTCTTGTTTTTGTAAATGGTTGTGATGTGGTATGATGGGGTGGTATCCTCCTTTGAACGATTCGAGTGGCTTGACTTGGCACATGTTCACGCATGTAGTTGAAACAAAATTAACATAGCCTCTGCTACCTCTTGAGCACTGCGTTGGATTTCCCCGAAGAGGAGAGGATGATGCAGCAAAGTAGCGTAAGTATTTCCCTCAGTTTTTGAGAACCAAGGTATCAATCCAGTAGGTGGCTATGCACGAGTCCCTCGTACCTACACAAAAACAATAGCTCAATGCAACCAACGCGCTTAGGGGTTGTCAATCCCTTCACGGTCACTTACGAAAGTGAGATCTGATAGAGATGATAAATAATATTTTTGGTATTTTTGGTATAGAGATGCAAAGTGAAAAGTAAAAGGCAAAGTAAAAAAGCAAAGCAATAATAAAGTGATGGAGATTGATATGATGAGAAAGAGACCCCGGGGCCATAGGTTTCCCTAGTGGTTTCTCTCAAGAGCATAAGTATTCTACGGTGGTGAACAAATTACTGTTGAGCAATTGACAGAATTGAGCATAGTTATGAGAATATCTAGATATGATCATGTATATAGGCATCACGTCCGAGACAAGTAGACCGACTCCTGCCTGCATCTACTACTATTACTCCACTCATCGACCGCTATCCAGCATGCATCTAGAGTATTAAGTTAAAACAGAGTAACACCTTAAGCAAGATGACATGATGTACAGGGATAGTTTCATGCAATATGATAAAAAAAACCAGCTTGTTATCCTCGATGGCAACGATACAATACGTGCCTTGCTGGCCCTTCTATCACTGGGAAAGGACACCGCAAGATCGAACCCAAAGCTAAGCACTTCTCCCATGGCAAGAAAACCCAATCTAGTAGGCCAAACCAAACTGATAATTCGAAGAGACTTGCAAAGATAACCAATCATACATAAAATAATTCAGGGAAGATTCAAATATTATTCATATATAGACTGGATCATAAACCCACAATTCATCGGTCTCAACAAACACACTGCAAAAATAAGATTACATCGAATAGATCTCCACGAGAGAGGGGGAGAACATTGTCTTGAGATCCAAAAAGATAGAAGAAGCCATCTGGCTACTAACTATGGACCCGTAGGTCTGAAGTAAACTACTCACACTTCATCAGAAGGGCTTGGATGATGATGTAGAAGCCCTCCGTGATCAATGCCCCCTCCGGTGGAGCTTTGGAACAGGCCCCAAGATGGGATCTCGTGGATACAGAAAGATGCGGCGGTGGAATTAGGTTTTTGGCTCCGTATATGATCGTTTGGGGGTACGTGGATATATATAGGAGGAAGAAGTACGTCGGTGGAGCAACAGGGGGCCCACAAGGGTGGAGGGCGCGCCTGGGGGGGGGGAGGTGCACCCCCTACCTCGTGGCCTCCTGTTAATTGGCTTGATGTAGGGTCCAAGTCTCCTGAGTTGTATTCGGTGAGAAAATCACGTTCCCGAAGGTTTCATTCCGTTTGGACTCCGTTTGATATTCCTTTTCTTCGAAACCCTAAAACAGGCAAACAACAGCAATTCTGGGTTGGGCCCTCTATTGGAAAAGGCAGCACCTAGGAGGCGCTTAGGCACGCCTAGGCGCTAGGCAATGGCCAAACGCCTCGCCTAGGGCATAAATGGAGGTCTAGGCAGGGCAATCAAGGAATTTTCTACCCAAGCAAGAAATCATGCCACATACTACACTGATACGCTAAAGGGGTTATATTCCAATGGTAGTAGACGGTAATTAACTTATTTGTATGCCATAAACTAATATCAAAACACATATAATAATCACAAATACACTATGAGCAAAAACTATATTACCGCCAAGGCCGCGCCTAGGGCGCCTAGGCACCGCCTAGGCACTAGGCGACGGCCAACCGCCTCGCTTACGCCTACCGCTTTTTCCAACGTTGGCTGGGCCTCCGATTAATAGGTTAGTCCCAAAAATAATATAAAAGTGGATAATAAAGCCCAATAATGTCCAAAACTGTAGATAATATAGCATGGAGCAATCAAAAATTATAGATACGTTGGAGACGTATCAAGCATCCCCAAGCTTAATTCCTGCTCGTCCTCGAGTAGGTAAATGATAAAAACAAAATTTTTGATGCGGAGTGCTACTTGGCATAATTTCAATGTAAATCTTCTTAATTGTGGTATGAATATTCAGATTCAAAAGATTCAAGACAAAAGTTCATGTTTACATAAAAATAATAATACTTCAAGCATACTAACAAAGCAATTATGTCTTCTCAAAATAACATGGCCAAAGAAAGCTATCCCTACAAAATCATATAGTCTAGCTATGCTCTATCTTCACCACACAAAGTATTTAAATCATGCACAACCCCGATGACAAGCCAAGCAATTGTTTCATACTTTTGACATTTTCAAAACTTTTTCGATCTTCACGCAATACATGAGCATGAGCCATGGATATAGCACTATAGGTGGAATAGAATGGTGGTTGTGGAGAAGACAAAAAAAGGGAGAAGATAGTCTCACATCAACTAGGCGTATCAACGGGCTATGGAGATACCCATAAATAGATATCAATGTGAGTGAGTAGGGATTGCCATGCAACGGATGCACTAGAGCTATAAGTATATGAAAGCTCAACAAAAGAAACTAAGTGGGTGTGCATCCAAATCGCTTGCTCACGAAGACCTAGGGCATTTTGAGGAAGCCCATCATTGGAATATACAAGCCAAGTTCTGTAATGATAAATTCCCACTAGTATATGAAAGTGACAGAATGAGAGACTCTCTATCATGAAGATCATGGTGCTACTTTGAAGCACAAGTGTGGTAAAAGGAGAGTAACATTGTCCCTTCTCTCTTTTTCTCTCATTTTTTGGGCCTTCTCTTTTTTATGGCCTCTTTTTCTTTTTCTTTTTTTTCGTCCGGAGTCTCATCCTGACTTGTGGGGGAATCATAGTCTCCATCATCCTTTCCTCACTTGGGACAATGCTCTAAAAATGATGATCATCACACTTATTATTTTTCTTACAACTCAACAATTACAACTCAATACTTAGAACAAAATATGACTCTATATGAATGCCTCCGGCGGTGTACCGGGATATGCAATGAATCAAGAGTGACATGTATGAAAGAATTATGAACAGTGGCTTTGCCACAAATACGATGTCAACTACATGATCATGCTAGCAATATGACAATAATGGAGCGTGTCATAATGAACGGAACGGTGGAAAGTTGCATAGCAATATATCTCGGAATGGCTATGGAAATGTCATGATAGGTAGGTATGGTGGCTGTTTTGAGTAAGGTATTTGGTGGGTGTATGATACCGGCGAAAAGTGTGCGGTATTAGAGAGGCTAGCAATGGTGGAAGGAAGGAAAGTGCGTATAATACATGGACTCAACATTAGTCATAAAGAAATCATATACTTATTGCAAAAATCTAGAAGTTATCAAAGCAAAGTATTACACGCATGCTCCTAGGGGGATAGATTGCTAGGAAAAGACCATCGCTCGTCCCCGACCGCCACTCATAAGGAAGACAATCAATAAATAAATCATGCTTCGACTTCATCACATAACGGTTCACCATACATGCATGCTACGGGAATCACAAACTTTAACACAAGCATTTCTCAAATTCACAACTACTTAGCTACCATGACTCTAATATCACCATCCTCATATCTCAAAACAATTATCAAGCATCAATTTTTTTTCTTTGTATTCAACGCACTCAAAAGAAAGTTTTACAAATCTCGAATACCAAGCATATTATTATTAAGAAAATTACCATGCTATTAAGACTCTCAAAATAATCTAAGTGAAGCATGAGAGATCAATAGTTTCTATAAAACAAATCCACCATCGTGCTCTAAAAGATATAAGTGAAGCACTAGAGCAAAATTATATAACTCAAAAGATATAAGTGATGCACATAGAGTATTCTATCAAATTCCAAATTATGTATGGCTCTCTCAAAAGGTGTTTACAGAAAGGATGATTGTGGTAGACTAACAAGCAAAGACTCAAATCATAAAATACGCTCCAAGCAAAACACATATCATGTGGTGAATAAAAACATAGCTCCAAGTAAAGTTACCGATAGAAGTAGACGAAAGAGGGGATGCCTTCCGGGGCATCCCCAAGCTTTGGATTTTAGGTATCCTTAGATTATCTTGGGGGTGCCATGGGCATACCCGAGCTTAGGCTCTTGCCTCTCCTTGTTCCATAATCCATCAAAGCTTTACCCAAAACTTGAAAACTTCACAACACAAAACTTAAAGTAGAAAATCTCGTGAGCTCCGTTAGCGAAAGAAAACAAAAGACCACTTCAAGGTACTGTAATGAACTCATTCTTTATTTATATTGGTGTTATACCTACTGTATTCCAACTTCTCTATGGTTCATAAACTATTTTTTTAGCCATAGATTCATCAAAATAAGCAAACAACACATGAAAAACAGAATATGTCAAAAACAGAACAGTCTGTAGTAATCTGTAACTAGCGCAAGATCTGGAATCCCAAAAATTCTAAAATAAACTGCTGGACGTGAGTAATTTATACATTAATCATCTGCAAAAATAATTAACTAAATATCACTCTCCAAATAAAAATGACAGCAGTTCTCGTGAGTGCTAAAGTTTCTGTTTTTTACAGCAAGTTCAACAAGACTTTCCCCAAGTCTTCCCAACGGTTCTACTTGGCACAAACACTAATTAAGCACAAAAAACACAACCAAAAAAGAGGCTAAATAATTTATTAATTACTAAACAGGATCAAAAATCAAGGAATAAAAATAAAATTGGGTTGCCTCCCAACAAGCGCTATCATTTAACTCCCCTAGCTAGGCATAACAAGCAAGAATAGATCTAGGTATTGCCATCTTTGGTAGGAAATCCATAAGTGGCTCTCATGATAGATTCATATGGTAATTTTATTTTCTTTATAGGGAAGTGTTCCATGCCCTTTTTTAATGGAAATTGGAATCAAATATTCCCTTCCTTCATATCAATAATTGCACCAACCGTTCTAAGGAAAGGTCTACCAAGAATAATAGGGCAAGAAGGATTGCAATCTATATCAAGAACGATAAAATCTACGGGAACATAATTCCTATTTGCAACAATAAGAACATCATTAATTCTTCCCATAGGTTTCTTAATAGTGGAATCCACAAGATGCAAGTTTAGAGAGCAATCATCAAAATTACGGAAATCTAGCAAATCACACAAAGTTTTGGGAATCGTAGAGACACTAGCACCCAGATCACACAAAGCATAAAACTCATAATCTTTAATTTTAATTTTAATAGTAGGTTCCCACTCATCATAAAGTTTTCTAGGGATAGAAACCTCCAATTCAAGTTTTTCTTCATAATATTGCATCAAGGCATCAACGATATGTTTAGTAAACGCTTTATTTTGACTATAAGCGTGAGGAGAATTTAGCACGGATTGCAACAAGGAAATACAATCAATCAGAGAGCAATTTTCATAATTAAATTCCTTGAAATCCAATATAGTGGGTTTAGCAACATCTAGGGTTTTAATTTCTTCAATCCCACTTTTATCAAATTTAGCATCAAGATCAACAAATTCCAAATTCTTAGAACGCCTTCTAGGTGAAGGTGGATCATATTCAGTCCCATCATTATCAAGATTCATAATGCAAAACAAAGATTTAATAGGGGACACATCAATAACTTTTAGATCTTCATCTTTATTTTCATAGGAACTAGAAGAACACACTTTAATAAATGCATCTTTCATAGCACGCGTCCTAGCGGTTCTTTCCTTGCACTCATCAATGGAAATTCTCATGGCTTTGAGAGACTCATTGATATCATGCTTAGGTGGAATATATCTAAGTTTAAAAGAATCAACATCAAGAGCAATTCTATCAACGTTCCTAGCCAAATCATCAATCTTAAGCAATTTTTCTTCAATCAAAGCATTAAAATTCTTTTGCCAAGTAATAAATTCTTTAATATTAGATTCAAAATCAGAGGGCATCTTATTATAATTTCCATAAGAATTGTTGTAGGAATTACCATAATTATTAGAGGGATTACTAGGATAAGGCCTAGGGTTGAAATTTCCTCTATACGCGTTGTTACCAAAATTGTTCCCACCAACAAAATTCACATCCATAGATTCATTATTATTATCAATCAAAGTAGACAAGGGCACATCATTAGGATCAGAAGAAACACTCTTATTAGAAAATAATTCCATAAGTTCATCCATCTTTCCACTCAAAACATTAATTTCTTCTATCACATGCACCATTTTAGTAGATCTTTCAGTATGCCATTGAGAATAATTAACCATAATATTATCTAGGAGTTTGGTAGCTTCTCCTAAAGTGATTTACATAAAAGTGCCTCCCGCGGCCGAATCTAAAAGATTTCTAGAAGCAAAATTCAATGCGGCATAAAAATTTTGTATAATCATCCACAAATTTAAACCATGAGTAGGGCAATTACGTATCATTAATTTCATTCTCTCCCAAGCTTGTGCAACATGTTCATGATCAAGTTGCTTAATATTCATAAAATCGTTTCTAAGAGAGATGATCTTAGCGGGAGGAAAATACTTAGAGATAAAAGTAGCTTTTCACTTGTTCCATGAATCAATACTATTTCTAGGCAAAGTCGAAAACCAAGCTTTAGCATGATCTTTAAGCGAAAAAGGAAATAGCTTCAATTTAACAATATCATTATCGACATCTTTCTTCTTTTGCATGTCACACAAATCAACGAAACTATTAAGATGGGTAGCGGCATCTTCACTAGGAAGGCCGGAGAACAGATCTTTTATGACAAGATTCAGCAAAGCAGTATTAATTTCACAAGATTCAGCATCGGTAAGAGGAGCAATCGGAGTGCTAAGGAAAACATTGTTGTTGGTATTGGTGAAGTCACACAATTTAGTATTATCTTGAGCCATCGCGACAAACAAGCAATCCAACACACGAGCAAACAAAAGGCAAATGGGCAAAAAGAGGCAAATAGAGAGGGAGGATAGAGAGAGAGAGAGGGCGAATAAAACGGCAAGGGTGAAGTGGGGGAGAGGAAAACGAGAGGCAAATGGCAAATAATGTAATGCGGGAGATAGGGATTGTGATGGGTACTTGGTATGTTGACTTTTGCGCAGACTCCCCGGCAACGGCGCCAGAAATTCTTCTTGCTACCTCTTGAGCACCGCGTTGGATTTCCCCAAAGAGGAGAGGATGATGCAGCAAAGTAGCGTAAGTATTTCCCTCAGTTTTTGAGAACCAAGGTATCAATCCAGTAGGAGGCTACGCACGAGTCCCTCGTACCTACACAAAACAATAGCTCAATGCAACCAACGTGCTTAGGGGTTGTCAATACCTTCATGGTCACTTACGAAAGTGAGGTCTTATAGAGATGATAAATAATATTTTTGGTATTTTTGGTATAGAGATGCAAAGTGAAAAGTAAAAGGAAAAGTAAAAAAGCAAAGCAATAATAAAGTGATGGAGATTGATATGATGAGAAAGAGACCCGGGGGCCATAGGTTTCACTAGTGGCTTCTCTCAAGAGCATAAGTATTCTACGGTGGGTGAACAAATTACTGTTGAGCAATTGACAGAATTGAGCATAGTTATGAGAATATCTAGGTATGATCATGTATATAGGCATCACGTCCGAGACAAGTAGACCGACTCCTGCCTGCATCTACTACTATTACTCCACTCATTGACCGCTATCCAGCATGCATCTAGAGTATTAAGTTAAAAACAAAGTAACGCCTTAAGCAAGATGACATGATGTAGAGGGATAGTTTCATCCAATATGATAAAAAAACCATCTAGTTATCCTCGATGGCAACGATACAATACGTGCCTTGCTGCCCCTTCTGTCACTGGGAAAGGACACCGCAAGATCGAACCCAAAGCTAAGCACTTCTCCCATGGCAAGAAAACTAATCTAATAGGCCAAACCAAACAAATAATTCGAAGAGACTTGCAAAGATAACCAATCATACATAAAAGAATTCAGAGAAGAATCAAATATTATTCATAGATAGACTGGATCATAAACCCACAATTCATCGATCTCAACAAACACACCGCAAAAAAGAAGATTACATCGAATAGATCTCCATGAGAGAGGGGGAGAACATTTTATTGAGATCCAAAAAGAGAGAAGAAGCCATCTAGCTACTAATTATGGACCCGTAGGTCTGAAGTAAACTACTCACACTTCATCGGAAGGGCTTGGATGATGATGTAGAAGCCCTCCGTGATTGATGCCCCCTCCGACGGAGCTCCGAAACAAGCCTCAAGATGGGATCTCGTGGATACAGAAAGTTGCGGCAGTGGAATTAGGTTTTTGGCTCTGTATCTGATCGTTTGGGGGTATGTGGATATATATAGGAGGAAGAAGTACGTTGGTGGAGCAACAGGCGGCCCACGAGGGTGGAGGGCGCGCCTGGGAGGGGGGCAGGCGCGCCCCCTACCTCGTGGCCTCCTATTAATTGGCTTGATGTAGGGTCCAAGTCTCCTGAGTTGTATTCGGTGAGAAAATCACGTTCCGAAGGTTTCATTCCGTTTGGACTCCGTTTGATATTCCTTTTCTTCGAAACCCTAAAACAGGCAAAAAACAGCAATTCTGGGCTGGGCCTCCAGTTAATAGGTTAGTCCCAAAAATAATATAAAAGTGGATAATAAAGCCCAATAATGTACAAAACAGTAGATAATATAGCATGGAGCAATCAAAAATTACAGATACGTTGGAGACGTCTCAGCCTCTACGATATTTATGTTCATGGTGAATTATATCCTACTCATGCTTGCATTCAGTGTTTATTAATTGTAATGCATGTTCATGACTGTTGTCGCTCTGTAGTTGGTCGCTTCCCAGTCTCTTTCTAGCCTTCACTTGTACTAAGTGGGAATACTACTTGTGCATCCAACTCCATAAACCCAAAAAGTTATTCCATATGAGTCCACCATACCTTCCTATATACGGTATCTACCTGCCGTTCCAAGTAAATTTGTATGTGCCAAACTCTAAACCTTCAAATAAAAATTCTGTTTTGTATGCTCGAATAGCCCATGTATCAACTAGGGCTGTCTGTATCTTCCATGCTAGGCGGGTTATTCTCAAGAGGAGTGGACTTCGCTCCTCACTCACGAGAAAATGGCTGGTCACCGGGATGCTCAATCCCATGCTCAAATCAAATCAAAATAATTGCAAACAAAACTCCCCCAGGATTTTTGTTAGTTGGAGGCACCCGTTGTTTTGGGCAAGCCATGGATTGATGCTTGTTGGTGTTGGGGGAGTATAAACTTTACCATTCTGTTTGGGAACCACCTATAATGTGTCTAGCATGGAAGATGTCGAGATCTCTTGGTTGTTATGTTGACAATGAAAGTATACCACTCAAAATATTAGTCATCTCTATTTTTAAACCGAGCTCTGGCACCTCTACAAGTCCATGTTTCCCTGTGCGAGGGGCTTATCCATTTACTTTTATGTTGAGTTATCATCCTCTTATTAAAAAGCACCAGTTGGAGAGCACCGCTGTCATTTGCATGTATTATTATTAGTTTACATTGAGTATGACTTGACTGGATCTCTTTTACCATGAATTACAATTTCCAGTCAGACCTTGATCTTGAGAGGTGCTCTGCAATTATGTTTTACGGTCTCAGAAAGGGCTAGCGAGATACCATCTTGCTATATCATATTATGATTGTTTTGAGAAAGTGTTTTCACCCGAGATTTATTATTATTGCTCGCTAGTTGATTATGCCATTGATATGAGTAAACATGAGACCTAAATGTTATTGTGAATATGGTTAATTCATAATCTTTGCTGAAAACTTGAATCATGGCTTTGCATATTTACAACAACAAGAGCAAATGGAGTTTGTAAAAGTTTTTCTTTATCACTTTCAGTTTATCAACTGAATTGCTTGAGGACAAGGAAAGGTTTAAGCTTGGGGGAGTTGATACGTCTCCAACGTATCTACTTTTCCAAACACTTTTGCCCTTGTTTTGGACTCTAACTTGCATGATTTGAATGGAACTAACCCGGACTGACGCTGTTTTCAGCAGAATTGCCATGGTGTTATTTTTGTGCAGAAATAAAAGTTCTTGGAATGACCTGAAAATCAACGGAGAATATTTTTGTAATATATAAAAAATACTGGCGAAAGAATCAAGGCCAGGGGACCCACACCCTGTCCACAAGGGTGGGGGCGCGCCTACCCCCCGTGGGCGTGCACCCCTGCCTCGTGGGCCCCCTGGTGCTCCACCGACCTCAACTCCAACTCCATATATTCACGTTTGGGGAGAAAAAAATCAGGAAGAAGGATTCATCGCGTTTTATGATACAGAGCCGCCGCCACGCCCTAATCTCTCTCGGGAGGGCTATTCTGGAGTCCATTCAGGGCTCCGGAGAGGGGAATCCGTCGCCATCGTCATCATCAACCTTCCTCCATCACCAATTTCATGATGCTCATCGTCGTGCGTGAGTAATTCCATCATAGGCTTGCTGGACGGTGATGGGTTGGATGAGATTTATCATGTAATAGAGTTAGTTTTGATAGGGATCCCTAGTATCCATTATGTTATGAGATTGATTTTGCTATGACTTTGCTATGCTTAGTGCTTGTCACTAGGGCCCGAGTGCCATGATTTCAAATCTGAACCTATTATGTTTTCATGAATATTTGTGAGTTCTTGATCCTATCTTGCAAGTCTATAGTCACCTATTATGTGCTATGATCTGTTGACCCCAAAGTGACAATAATCGGGATTCTTACCGGTGATGACCGTAGTTTGAGGAGTTCATGTATTCAGTATGTGTTAATTCTTTGGTCCGGTACTCTATTAAAAGGAGGCCTTAATATCCCTTAGTTTCCAATAGGACCCCGCTGCCACGGGAGGGTTGGACAAAAGATGCCATGCAAGTTCTTTTCCATAAGCACGTATGACTATATTCAGAATACATGCCTACATTACATTGATGAACTGGAGCTAGTTCTGTGTTACCCTATGTTATAACCGTTGCATGAGGAATCGCATCTGACATAATTATCCATCACTGGTCCATTGCCTACGAGCTTTTCATATATTGATCTTCGCTTATTTTACTTTTCCGTTGCTACTATTACAATCACTATAAAACCAAAACCGCTACCGTTACTTTTGCCACCATTACCACTACTATCATATTACTTTGCCACTAAATACTTTGCTACATATATTAAGTTTCCAGGTGTGGTTGAATCGACAATTCAGCTGCTAATACTTGAGTATATTCTTTGGCTCCCCTTGTCTCGAATCAATAAATTTGGGTTGAATACTCTACCCTCGAAAACGGTTGTGATCCCCTATACTTGTGGGTTATCAACGTCCGTCTATCACTATTGGCCCGCGGCGGAGAACATCAAGTACGAGACGTGCTACTTGTTCACCGTGCCGGAGTCGCTGGAGGATCACCGCCGCCTGCTAGTCTCGGAGGAGGACGGTAGCGTCTTCCTCTTGATCGTGGGCATCGACGAGGCTCGTGCAGGCCGCTGCCCCGTCTCTATAGTGTGCGCCAGGAGGAACGTCGCTAACGCTGACACTAACACGAGGCTGATGTACGGGTGCATGCTCACTGTTACTACCCCTCGGAGGTACGTGGGCGGTGACACTGGCTACATCAAGCTGACTCAGACTGTGCCGAGCTGGGACCTTCCCATCGATGTGGACATGGAAGACGCATGGTATGATTTGGCCCCCAACATGGTGCACGGGGACTCCAAGGAGGTTCGCCTGGACATATGCATTACCAAGTTAAATGTTGATCATTAGTCTCCGCTCAATGTAATCTGTTGTCTAAGCATTTGGAGACTTCCATGCATGATCTTGCTCTGTTGGAGTATCGCACATGAATAAAAGTGTATCAATTTATGGTTTAGTCTAGAATCTTCCATGTATGAATTTTTTACTACAGTACTGGTGAAAGACTTATGATGAACCATTTCTTACATCTTCTCTGCCCCCTTCCAAGTCATCCTGATTTAATCCCTCCGTCTAGGTGTATAAGGGCATGGTTAATACTTAATAGTATAGCCAACTATTGACTATAACAAAGTGCCATCTCATCTGTAGCCAACATGTATAACAATCGATACTCAAAAACTAATTCTTAAAGATCATTTCTTGCAAAGCATAATAACTGTTATTTCTTCACAAGTTTTGGATGCAGGTTGAACAGTTGAACGCTTTTGTTTGCAAAAGATACTTTTTTATCTATTTAACACGGATGTTTGTGAGCTCTAGAGATGAAATAATATCCGAAGAAACCTATCGATACACGTTACACATGAGAGGACCCCCACATCCTTTGTCAAAATAAACAACTCCCTGATCAATGCATTTCACTGTTCCGTGTAACGCACGGGCACCTTACTATAGATCAGTACGACCAAAAATTGAACTAACATTATATATAGTACGATAAATGCTGATGCATGTCACCTAAAATTATATCATTGAAAACTATGTTCAAATATGAATCCGACTATATAGTTTTTGTGGACATGCACTAACATTTTGTCAGTTAAATATTTAGTCAAATTCAAAGGGGGACTAATAAACCACGACCGATGTAGTACTAGTGTAGACGGTGGCGCTGCACGCGAGTCTCACCCTTCTCGTGGCATGGCAGTAAAGCTGTTATATCACAAAACCCAACCACTCCCAGTAATAAGTGGCCTGATAAAATAAGCAGACAAGCAACCATCACATCCCTCCGACTTTTTTGCATTTCATCTCTCTGCATTTACTTTCTCCAGTTCATCTTGCACACTCGATCCCTAGCTACTACTCCTAGTATCCCTAGCTACGACTCCTAGGGCCAGTTCTTTTGGCGGCTTAAAAAATAAGTCATCTCTTCCCCAACTTTTCCCATAAGACTAGTCACAGTGGAGAATAACATTAAGGCGCCTCACTCATTTATTTGGGCTTCTAAACTACTACTAGTACCTCTGTCCTGGTTTATTCGTCACCATTGTAATTTGTGCTAAATTTTGACCAAAGATTTAACTGATAAAATGTTAGTGCATGTGACATATGCACGTACTTACAAAATGCGCATGGATACAAAGGGTTTCCAAACATTTCCTTTTACATAATTAAGGACACTAATAATTCCCGAACGTTCGGGATTTATCATTTGTGTCCCAAAACTAATGAGATCGCCTTACGAAACTAAATTATATTCCTAATAAAAGCCACAGTGCTCGCAGGAGCGCTTGCGGTGCGCCACGAGTGCCCTGGTGCATGGCCGTTTCCCAGTGCACCGACACAACGCCTCTTCCTCAGCCTTGCAACTTGCGAGGTGCTGATTGGCGGCTTATCAGCGGGAGAGCGCAATCTCACCGGTGTGGTGATCCGGCACCAATAGGTACTCCTCCTCGCTAGAAGCGTGCACCCGGTCCACGTACCGCCAAGCGTAGATGAGGCACTTGGGCCCGACTGCACTCAGGGCTTTGGCACGGGCATCCCCCGCCACCCTCACGGCCCTCACACCAGCCTTCTGCCAGAGAGCCAATTGTCCGACTCTCTCGGATGCGACATAGGCCTGCCAGGCAGCTTGCCCCGCGACACGTTTCTCTTCCTCGGCCTTCTTCTCCGCCTCTATTTTGGCACGCTCTGCCAGAGGAAAAGCCTCCCACAAGGCGACATCCATTTCTTTCCAAAGCTTCTCAAGGCTGGGGGGCTCGACGGGCAGCGCGGTGTTCTCCTCATAGCGGGGAGCCGACGCATCCTCCGACGTGCGTGCTGGCGAGATTGGGAACACCGACACGTCCACCTCGACACGTCGCGGCGAGGAGCGGAACATCGACGCATCCTCCTCGACTAGTGGCGGTGAGGAATAGAACGGTGTCGCGTCCTCCTTGACTAGTGGCAGCGAGGAACGGAACGGCGATGCGTGACCATCTGCGTGGTTCAGCAAGGGGCGCCTAGGGCTTGGGAGGGGGATGCCATGGTGGTCGACGTGAGAGGGAGGGGGAGATAGCGATGAACGTGAGCGTTCTTCCGAATGTCGTGGGAGGCGCAGTATTTATAGCGAGCAATGGCACACCTACATAATATATGGATTGAGCTTCACTGACTTAACTGCAGGTCCAGTTGTGTCACCGACATGTGGGCCAGATGCCTGTTGGGCCCACATGTCGGTGACCCAATGCACTTACAGTTAAGTAACTAAAGCAGCTACGTGGGCATATTTGTTGGAGTAAATTACGGGTGAGGGAAGGGGTGGAAATATTGCTGGTCACAACGGATTGGACGAGCGCGGGGGAGGAGAGTCATGCATGTAGATTTTTTCCACACGGGATGGAGTGGTGGGACTGCTGGAGGGAGAAGGAGAGTCAAGCAGGCATTCAGATTTCAAGGTGCACTACATTATTGCATGTGATGATTAAGGCTGGCCATAGTGGTGGCAATGTGGTACTCCTTCCTTTTCGGTTTATAGGGTCTAATTTGAAAATCTCTTCAACCAAGGTAAATGATGAATGGTGGAATTAATTCCATAGTTTGCAAAAGTACTTAATTAGTACTCTCGTTTTTCTAAAAAAATGTGTAAACCGATGCATTAATTACACTACATGCATGCATGACCACTCCTGGTGGTGATGGTATGTCTGCCTCTGGACAACATGAACCGTTCGATGTACTTGGAACCAACGGCTGAGATGTGTGTGCATAGAGACATGGCCTTGCCACCGGCTGTATAGTAGATATTTACCCACCTCTGCCACTATATAAAATACGGAACTACTCATTCCAGCCTCATTTCCTTTCGGGTTCATCTCCTTGCATTCTTGCCGGCAGCGGTGAAGGTTCCTAAAGATGGAGTCCAGACTCTAGAAACCACTAAAAAAACTATTCCACTGCCTCTATCTTGGTAAGAGTAGGTGAAAATTTTGAATCGAGCCCTTTAAACTAGAAGGGAGGTAGTGGTACTCTAATAGCTAACCTTGTTGTTATGACTAGATAGGACATGGCACGCACCTGGACGGAGGAACTAGTCTGCATTGTGCATTTAAGTTTTGTCCAAAGTTAATGTACCTCTACTTTGACAATACTTATAGAAAAATGTACATCAACATTCACAATGTCAAATCAATATTTTTGTACTCATTATAAAACGTATTTTTTATACTCATTATAATCAGTATTGTAGATATTGATATTTTTAGTATAAATTTTGTCAAAAACTTTGCAAATAGTTGACGGAAGTAAAAAGGACTAGAGGGAGTATCATGCATGCGGAGTAGGCAAAAAATTGCTCATTTATAGCCGGTCGAAGTCTCAAAAGGCGCGACCACGCGAGGGAGGCGAAGGTCGTGGGAGGTGCGACGACTGAGGGAATTAAGTGAAGTTACATCCACGCGCCGGCATGGCGTGCGAACAAGCAGAAGCTATACCGTCAGGCCTACGCTATGGGTCTAGTAGACATGACATCTAGTGGGTCCCAAATAGTACTCGAGAACTCTTTGGGGGCTTGCAGTCGTTTATCCACCGGGCAAGCCAATAACCCCACACCATTCGCATGCCCTACTCGTCCCTGTCTTCTAGCTTACAATAGTTTGCTCCCAGTCGTCCCTTCTTTTCACATTACACCAGTTCAACTTCTCCTAACCCTCCTCCAAAATCCATGGCCTCCTAAATCTCCATGGTCGCCGCTGAGTACCAGGTTAGAGCCATCACCGGTGATGAGTTCATCGTCATCTACACCCGTGGATCCGTGACGGTGAAAGGATGCCTTGCTCGCTTCAGAAGCATGTTCAAAAACTCAAAGGATGAGTGGGTCGTTGGGCTAGATGTTGAGTACACCACAGTCCTGGAAAGCAAGAAGATTCTAAAGGAGGCAGAGAAGAAGAAGCCTGCCGTGATCCAGGTTTGCGTACATAACGTGTGATTGGTCTACCACATATTCCATGCCGACATTGAGTGCCAGGATTTGAAGAACTTCCTCAAGGACGAAAGAGTGAAATTTGTTACTGTAGACTTTAGGAACGATAGGGGTGTCCTGGGTCGGATAGGCCTCGTTGTAGGCCATCCCTTCGATCTCCAGAAGGCAAGCCTGGTATCCTCCTCTCAACCTTCAATGATGACCCTGGCAGCAGCTATGTTCATACGCTAAACTGAAGAAACCTCACCACGAGTTTCATCATGCATGGGAGTCGAAGATAATAGATGAAGATCACATCCTGTACGCAGCAATGGATGCCTACCTTTGTTTAAATATCTACAAGGGTTGGATGAAGAAGCAGAGCCCAGTGTCCGGTTCAAGCAAAGAAGCGGCGGCGAAGAGGAAGAGGAAGAGGGACGAGGATGAAGTCGAGGACATGGACTCGGACTCCGAGTAAGGTGGCAGTGTCGTTGCTCATGTTGGTTCTACTACAGTATCAAACGGACTAGTTGCTTAGTTTTATTTTAGGGGTGTGTTGTGTTGTGCCCCCAACAGAACTATGTTTATGTTCTTTCTCATTATTTGAACTTTATGTTCTTTCTCTTTATTTGAACTCTTTAGTACATACAATAGTACTAGTACTATGTCTTACTACTGTTCTTCTTGCAGTTGATACTACTGCTCGTATCTTCGTGTTCCTACTGTACTTAATACGTTCATACTAGTAGTATAAATTGGGTCAGTCGATTTGTGAAATAAGTTCAATGGAGCGAAGGAAGAAGATGGTAGAGAAGCTACCCCAGTATCTATATTAGGGTGGCAGGGTGCCCATGATCTATCTTATGAGTGTTGGGTGTGGAATGCAGTTCGCCGGAAAAAATGGATCGTGCCCGGGGTTAAACGGATGGCGGGGGTGGGGGAGCATGGCGGTGGCAGGTGGTTCAGGGGAGGGCGGGGCGGCGGCGGCAGGCGGTTAGGCATGTGGCGGGATGAGAAGATGAACAGTGCATCAATTTCAGAGGTTGAAGAAGCCCTTCTAGCCATCCATGTTGCATCCAATGCCTGACAAGAGACGACTGACCCAAATTGCTCCTTCAGATTGCCGGATCCACGTGGCATTTAAGGTCTCAAAGGTAGATTCCGCATCCGCACCCGGTTTGCGGGCTCGGCACGGGCATGACCGTCTTCCGCCGCAACAGCCACCATGTGCGCCTCCTCCGCGGGCGGAGACGACAATGACACGCTAGTTCCTCCTCGCCGGCGTGCTGGAGCACGCGCTCGTCCTCCTCTTCGTATGCTGCGTGCATAGACGCGGCTCCACCAGCTGCTCGTGTGCTTGGCAGCGCGGTGGCATCGCGAGGAGGGACTGCTGACGATGTGAGCAGGCGAGCCTTCGGCTTCATGGTACAGGGATGGCGGCGACACGACGGTGATGGGTGATAAATGGTTGGCCGGAGCAGGCGGGCTCCGGCATGCGCAACGGCGACGGCGGCATATTGATGAGTGAGCATATGGGAGCTTAGTTTAGTTTTATATAGGGTTGGTTAAACTTAAAAGAAAACCATACTAGTACACATAAACATTAGACTGGGGCAGCGCTTATATTAGTTACTACGGCCAAGATACGGAATCCGGTGCAAGAGCGTGAACCGTGGCCGCGCGGTCAATCGAACGGTGCGTCACCGTGTCGCGCTCAAAGGACACCCACCGAACCTTTTTTTGTGTGTGAAAACAATCCCCGACTATTACTCAACTTTTTTTCTTGGAAAAGTTCTTGATGCTACAATATTTCCATATATTTGAATTTAGCTCCAGTTTGTGTTTATTTGGATTTGGACGTTTTAGGTGTGCCCTAGTTTTTTTAATACCGATTTTGTGTGTGTGACTGAGAGAGAACGTGTGTATGTGTCCATATGTGTGTTGTGGCGGAAGGGCAATGTGGAGACGGTGTGCGTGTGATAGAGACATAGAGAGGTGTGAATGTGCAAATGACCATGCATGAGTGAGACATAGACAGATGTCGATACGTTCTGTATACATGAGAGAATGGTCTTCTATGTGTACTTGTGTGTGTGTGTGAGGGAGAGAGAGAGAGAAGCATCCGTAACACAACAACCATCTCTCTCGATTCATCCGTTCCTCGCACAATCGCATGTAACACATGCATCAACGCACACATTTTAACACACCCTCACCTGGCCCCTACCCACCTCAAGGCCCGCACATCGCTCTCTATCTCGCACGCACAATCTCTTCGTGAAAACCCTATTTAGCATGTAGCTTTCCATCACATACACACACATTTATCTTCATAGGTTTGATTTCTCTCAACACGTGATACACACACACCACACACACACTCCCCCTCCCCCGAGCACACAATTCATCCCCATCCAAGGCTATATGGCGACCACTCTCGCTTGTGCTTCTCTGCACCCCAGCATGCACAACACCTCAACCTTCAAAGGGGGCATCGAGGAGATCGAAGACGGCGACCACACTACACTAGAGAATGCGGGGCCATTTGGAAGCAGGATGATGTGACGACGGTTGACTGACTCCTCCCCCCCTCTCCCCTGCACAAAATTACCAATCCCTCTCTCTCTCTCTCCCGCACAAAATTATCAATCGCTCAACCCATGAGATCCTTCCCCTCTCATCCATGTTTTTCCAGTTCTCTCATCAAACTTGTTGTCTCTTCTCCTTCCACGTCTCACGTATATTACATGACTCCATCTATCTCACAGACCTAACTTCTTCCTCTCTCTTTCTCTCTCTCTCTCTCTCTCTCTCTCTCTATCTATCTATCTCTCTCTCTCATTAGGTTTGTCTCCTACTGTCTTGTCCACATACACACAATCTTTACCACCCTATCTGCTCCATCTTTCTTAAGCTCTCTCTACATGTTTCATTCACACATTGGGATGTGTTCAAAATGTTGCTTTTATAATGGATGATGTAGAGTTATGGTTGGTTTTGTTGCATCCTACAAAGTAATAACTATGAAATGCATTTAGATTCTTATTTGATTGGGATTATGTGAGTTTGAGCATATTGTGAAGTACTATAGACCTCATATACATCTTGGAATTCAACAATGATTGTAACTATTGAATTGTATAGACCATTACATTCAAAGTCAGTAGCCTAATATATTTATTTCACAATTACAACAAATGATTAATTCACTACAAAATAAGAAAATAAATGTGTACTCCCTCCGTTTTTATTTAAGTCCGCGTATTAGCATTGGTCAATGTCAAGTTTTGTAAACTCTCAAAAAGTTTATAACAAAAAATATTAACATATACAATAACAAATGAATACCATTAGATTCATTATTGAATGTACTTTCACATCATACATATTTGTTATGGTAAATATTTATATTTTTCTATAAACTTGGTCAAATTTTAGGAAGTTTAACTTCGGCCAAACCTAATATGCAGAGTTAATAAGATTGGAGGGAGTACTAGTAGTTACTAGTACTACTCACTAGTTTCTTAGCCCAATCACCCAACACGCCACACGGGGAGTTCAGTGTCACAAAATTTTTAGGTCGGGGGGAAATCCCACGTGACCCTTATTCGAGCAGTGTGAAGTTACCATCATAACCTTCGAAACAGGTCTACAGGTTACGCTTGGTAGGGGCCTGTTTTCGTAAATTCAGGTTCACCCTACCCAGCCAAGCCCACCCCGGCACCCAGAGTAGTACACCTGAATACTCTCCATTTTCTATCCTCACACCAAAATAGACTTCTTCATGGCACCATAGCCTTCGTGCTCCTCCCCTTCTCCATCGGCGCACTCGTCCACCCCAGCGCATCTACCTCATCGGCGACCTCATACGCCGCACTAGAGTCGGTCCACCGTCGCCGTCGTACACGGAGCCTCTTCCCTAGCACCGTCTTCCACGGTCTCGGATCTGCTTCCTGTAAGCGGATGCCAAGCGTAGAAGCACCACCGTCGTGGACAATGAACTGACTCCCATTGCCGACCATGATGCACAGAGGTCGCCGCGACCATCGTTCTCCTCCTTGATTGGTAATGCGTGTATTGAATCATTTAGCAATACATGTGCAGTTCCAATTTTGTTCATACCTACCCTTCAAATTTCCTGGTTGCTATTGTTCCCGTAAAAGTAATTGGTTAGAGCCTCCATTGTCCAATAGAATATCAACTTGTAATTGTGCGTCGCTCCTGTATCGTGCTATGCTTGGGTAGGTTCTTCATTTGCAACCAGTAGTGTGGCAAATGATGGAAAGTTTTTTAGAACTAGCAAGATGCCCATGCGTTGCACGGAACATCAAGAGGCATTTGTATGAGTAGTTTATATCTTGTAGGAGAAAAGGATGAAGGAGGGAAGGCCTTATTTGCAAATCTAAAGAGGGGTATGGGTATCTTTCTGCAAAATTGCCATAGTTTCCTTCCTATCCATCGGATATAAATCGGACGGCTTATATTGTAGGATGGCAGGCACACCATCATCACCAACTTTGTTTTTTAAAAGAAAAGAAAGTAGAAAAAAAAGAGTAGAGAGTAGAGAAGTAGAGATAAATATTAAATATAAAATAAATATAACAGTAGAGAAGAGAGTAGAGATAAATATTAAATATTAAATAAATATAACAGTAGAGAAGAGAGTAGACATCGCACGGACGTCGGGAAAGGATCGCGCGTGCAGGAAAAAATGGTCTGGCATGCGCTAGTTTTGGCACGCGGCGTACGGTGTGCTTTATAAAATCCAACGCCCTCCCACCGCTCCGTACCTTGCCACCGCTCTCTCCCCGCTCTATGCCTCGCCACCGCTCTCTCCCCTCTCTGCGCCTTGCCACCGCTCTCTGCCTGCTCTTTCTCGCCTCGCGGCCGCCGCGTCACCGAGAAACTTGGGGATACCGTGGCATCCGTGCGCGCCCCTCCAGCGGCTTCTCCGCCGAGATCCGGTTCCGCGGATGTGCCTTGGCCTCAGCAATTTCGACACCGCCAATGAGGCCGCCCGCGCGTACGACGTGGCGGCGTGGCACCTCCGGTGGCCTCATAGAACATTGAAATTCCCCAATGTGCGGACGAGAGCGCGGGCGCAGGAGCTCACGCCTCTACTGTGGCTTATCACCGACGAGGATCATCGCGACAACCGGAGGTGGGATCACCGTCTCGGCATCGCCGAGATGGACGAGGAAGCCATGGCACTGTGGCGCCAACGCTTCCCATAGGACATCATCAACGAGCGCAAGTTCTACACGCAAAGGAGAGCGGAGAGGGAGAAGAAGAGGGCGAAACGAGCCGCCTATCGCGAGGACAAGCGTACGCGAAAAGAGGATGCTCAATTCAACATGAGGCTAGGAGCAGTGTCGCCCTAGGAATCCGGCGATGATCGGTATCTTCACGTCTACATTGAGACGTCGGAGGAGGACATCACCGAGGAGTCGGACGACGAGGAGTAGTTGAACTATCTATTTTTTTGTCTATCTATGCTGAGAACTATCTATGTCTCTACTCTCTAGTCTCTACATTCTATCTCTACTTCTCGATCTCAGCATTGTAAACGCTTTCTTAAAGCATCACGCGTTGTGCTTCTGTTGGAGATGCTCTAACATGGCAGACAAGTGCTTTAATGTTGCCCACAAGATGCATGAGTATTACAAGTATATTTTTCTTGCCATGTTGAGATTTTAAAACCATGAGTGCGAACATGCAGAGGAGCAATGAAGACCAAACATGGGATATTGGGGACATCTTCAAGGAGCGTGGCAAGTTAAAGAGGAGCTGCACCGAACCTGTAAAACGAGCTTTGGTAAGTAACACCCTTTCAATTACTTTCGTTAAGCCTCGTGTTCTTCGATGTGTATATGTTGTAGTTTCTATTTCTCTTAGCCTCGTGTTCTTCATGTATAATAGGAAGAGTCTTAATCGTCCTAGTGCTTTCGCTTTTAGCTTGATGTAGGAAGTGGGTGTTCTCACCTTGTAGTCTGTTTTTATATTTTTTCCTTTTGAATTCACTTCTCTAAGTACTGTTTATCTGACTTCTACTAAATGGATCTGGGTTGCTCTGAGTATTGATCTAAAAAAGAAGTAACTTCATGTCAGGATGCAGTTATTGCGAGGAGGGAAGTATGGTCAACCTCGAGATCATGTTTCCAAAATGAGGCTGGATTACACACAAGGTGCCAATTCCTTGGATTAGACACAAGGTGCAAATTCCCATATGATGTTGGATTACACACAAGCCAGGTGGAGTCGTCAATTGTTTGTGTCCTCGTGGCTCTAGTAAAGGCTAAAAGAAAGCGTGCAGCAGCCCTTGAGAATGTAGTTGAGTTCCTGAAGAAGCGAAAGGAGCAATCAGATGCTCTCTTCACCCAAGCCAAAGAAGAGATGGAAGAAGCCAGAAATAAGCTAGAAGAGGCAGAGCGGGACAGGCCTACTACCTAAAACTGTTGTCAATACAAATTTACCTTCATAATAGCTAGGTTCAAATGTTTATCCAGTCAGCATGCCTGTTGTGATGTTCGTGCATCTACTGATGTGGCACAAAATAATTTTTTTAGGGTCATGTAATAACAACAATTACTTTCCAAACAATAACAGATGAAGCATTGGACATGGTATAGTTCACACGCAAGCCCAACATTCCAATTTCAACTTCCACATCAAACTCATATTCATAGATATCTACACATTCATAGATAATGTCCACAACCATCATGCACTTCAAAGCAAAAAAATGTGAGGAGGGTTATAAATAAAGAAAAACCTCTAGTTCCTGCTACCAGTGCGAGCACAACAAGTCAAGACCATGCATAATTAATTATACTATGATCATTTTTTGTGTTCTAAAATACCGGCCGGCTCGCGGAAGGACGTGTTGTCAGCACACGCTCGGATTCAATGGAGGCAGGTGGGGCAGTCTGAAGCCAGTTGCATGCAGCGAGGAGGCGTGTTCAGTCGGGCGTGCAGCAAGTGGGGCCCTCTTGGCCGGCGCACCGGTTCAATGCCTGCGCTATGAGAGGACGCGTCCGTGTAAGAGCAATCACTCCCTCCTGTCCTTTTTTGTTTGGGTATAACAAAATCTTGTTTTCCATTCACATTTTACAAGTAAAATTCATGGACAAAAATTGACCCAAAATATGATGGGGACTAGTAAACCAGGACGGAGGTAGTAGTGCTTTTTTTGATCAAAGAAGGGTTTCGCCCTTCCTATTTTCATTACTGAAAACCAACATCTAAACCATAGTATTTGCCCTAGAACTACCAGGTTCAACATCTCGCAATATAAACCCACACACCCATACGCCAAGGAGGTAGTAGTTATGAATTCCATTTTTGCTCCATACCAATCGTTCTTAAAACTACTTAATTACTTATAACGCGCCCTTGAAATTCAGAACTCCTACCCCGCTAAAAAATGATATTTTAAACGTGGCTACTCGATCTGTGGCAACTGGCGAGCCACCGCCTCCAGGTCGTTCACCTATGGTCCTGACCATCAACTCCTACGGATCAAATTATCACGCGAGCTTACTATTCCTACAAAGGTGCACTCCACCATGTACCCGGTACCCGCGCATGCAGCAATCGTGCACCTAGGGTTTTAGGGTTTATTTGTTAATGGTGCCTTTACATAACTCTCATGTGTGTGAGACGGCGAGAGACTGACTGTGTGTGTGCGCCTCTTCTCTTCGTATATGTACTCCACCATTTGTCTGGTGTCCAAAAAATTATACAGTAGTAATAACTACTAGCAATGTGCCAATGCGTTGCCACACGATCAAAGTAGATTAATACATATTCACCGATTTGATAGAAAGAAAGAGTCTAGTTTTGAAATATGTGTATCACTAAAAATATCTTATGTTCCACTCAAAATATATTCCTTTGGCGGTTTTAATGAGATAAGGGAGGAATGTTATTGGTTTCAAGATTCGAGAAGTGGTATATCTCTAATTTCTATTCTTACTAGCAAGATGCCCATGCGTTGCACGGAACATCAAGATCTTGTGGGAGAAAAGGATGAACGAGGGAAGGCCTTATCTGCAAATGTGGAGAGGAGTGCGGGTAAATTGCCATAGTTTCCTTACTATCCATTAGATATAGATCGGAAGGCCTATATTGGAGGATGGCCGGCACACCATCATCACCGACTATGCTTTTTATAAGAGTAGAGATAAAAAAACAGAGTTGGTGATGATGGTGTGCCTGCCATCCTGCAATATAGGTCGTCCGATTTATATCTGACGGATAGGAAGGAAACTATGGCAATTTTGGAAAAAGATACCCACACCCCTCTCCACATTTGCAAATAAAGCCTTCCCTCGTTCATCTTTTTCTCCCACAAGATAAACTACTCATACAAATGCATCTTGATGTTCCGTGCAACGCATGGGCATCTTGCTAGCTGTTGCAAAAAGCCCATATGTGTGTTGATACGTCTCCAACGTACATATAATTTTTGATTGTTCCATGCTGTTTTATTATCAATCTTGGATGTTTTATAATCATTTTAAAGTCATTTTATATCATTTTCTGGTACTAACCTATTGACATAGTGCCAAGTGCCAGTTGTTCTTTTTCCATGTTTTTTACATCACAGAAAATCAATATGAAACGGAGTCCAAATTCCATTAAAATTTACGGAGATTTCTATGGGCCAGAAGGAAGGCAATGGGCCCTGGTTGCACCTGGGGGGTGCCCCGAGGGTGGCACAACCCACCAGGGCGCGCTAGGAGGCCCTGGCGCGCCCTGGTGGGTTGTGCCCACCTCGGGTGCCCCCGGACCGCCTCTTTGCTCTATAAATACCCCAAAAATACCAGAACCCTAGAGGAGTCGACGAAATATCCATCCAGCCACCGTAGAGTCCAGAACCACCAGATCCAATCTAGACACCATCACAGAGGGGTTCGCCACCTCCATTGGTGCCTCTCCGATGATGTGCGAGTAGTTCTTTGTAGACCTTTGGGTCCGTAGTTAGTAGCTAGATGGCCTCATCTCTCTCTCTTGATTCTCAATACAATGGTCTCTTGGATATCCATATGATGTAACTCTTTTGCGGTTTGTTTGTTGGGATCTGATGAACTTTTTATGATCAGATCTATGTTTTTATATCCATGAAAGTATTTGAGTTTCTTTGATCTCTTTTATGCATGATCTCTAATAGCCTCATATTTCTTATCTAATATTTGGGTTTTGTTTGGCCAACTTGATCTACTTATCTTGCAATGGGAAGAGGTGCCCAGTGGTGGGTTTGATCTTACGGTGCTTGATCCCAGTGACAGAAAGGGAACCGACACGTATGTATCGTTGCTACTAAGGATAAAAAGACGAGATCTATATCTACTGCCATATAGATAAACGGATCTTGTCTACATCATGTCATCGTTCTTATTGCATTACTCCGTTTTTTCCATGAACTTAATACACTAGATGCATGCTAGATAGTGGTCGATGTGTGGAGTAATAGTAGTAGATGTAGGCAGGAGTCGGTCTACTAATCTTGGACGTGATGCCTATGTAATGATCATTGCCTGGGTATCGTCATAATTATTTTAAGTTCTATCAATTGCCCAACAATAATTTGTTTACTCGCCGTTTGCTATTTTTCTCGAGAGAAGCCACTAATGAAACCTATGACCCCCGGGTCTTCTTTCTCATATATTTGCCTTGTGATCTATTTTTCCTTTGCATTTTTACTCAGATCTATTAAACCAAAAATCCAAAAATACCTTGCTGCAATTTACTTTATTTGGCGTTGGATCTATCAATATTTACAACTTTATCTCCTGTCACACGCCGTTTCTGGCGCCATACCCCGAAAGGGCTTGATAACCCCTTTAACACGTCGGGTTGAGAGGTGTTGTTATTTGTGTGCAGGGGTAGTTTATGTTGTGTTGCTTGGTTCTCCTACTGGTTAGATAACCTTGGTTTCATAACTGAGTGAAATACCTATCGTCGCTGTGCTACATCATCCCTCCCTCTCCAGGGAAATACCGACGTAGTTCCAACTACCATCAAGGAGAATTTCTAGCGCCGTTGCCGGGGAGGATCAAGTCAAGATAGTCTCCTGTCAACGTGCCTTTTGGCGCCGTTGCCGGGGAGGATCTTCAACATATACCAGGTTCCTAATCATAAATCTCATCTCTTTGCAATTTACATTATTTGCAATTTTCCTCTCGTTTTCCTCTCCCCACTCCACAAAAAATTGTAATTTTATTCGCCCTCCTTTTCGTTCGCCTTTTTCTCATCAGATCTGTTCTTGTTTGCAATCTTGTGTGCTATCTTTGCTTGTGGTGCCATGTGCCTTCTATATGCTTGCATCTTCGCTTGCTAAAAATCTATTGATATGGATCCTCATCCACTTGCTAATCTTTTCAAAAGATCCAATTATGATGAACCAATTGCTAGTGATTTGAGTCCACTAGATTATCTTTATGAAGTTTTGCTTGAGAATCATGAATCTGAAAATTGTGATGAAGAAATTTATGAAGTTATTCATGGTAGCTCCTTGAATGAAAAGCATGATTGCAATGATTTGGCTATAAATTCTATTAATGTCAATTGTGCTAATAATATGCAAAACCCCAAGTTTGGGGATGCTAATTTTGCTATGTCCACTACTTGTTGCAATGATCATGATTGGGGTGATGATTCTTATGATCTTGAAAATTTATTTATGCCTCATGATGAATATGTTTGCAATAATACTAAAATTGGGTTCGGAAGAGTGTCAACTCTAGGTAAAAATAATCCCACATATTTGGAGAGTGTTCAATCTTATGAATTTTTTGATAAAAGTGGGCTTGGAGAGGTCAGGACTTTATTTGATGATAATCCCACTATTTTGGAAGAGTGTCAACTGTGCATACATGTGGATCATGTAGAGGATATGTTATCTGATAGCTATATTATTGAATTTGAATATGATCCAGATCTAATTACCATGAGAGAGGAAAATGTGGTTGTAGAAATTTTCATGTTACTAAATTACCTCTCATTATGTTGAGATCGTTAATGTTTTATTCCTCTTCTTTGCATATGTTACATGTTTCTTGTCTCCATAATTTGTTTTCTTATAAAATTCCTATGCATAGGAAGTATGTTAGACATAAATATGTTTGTCACATGTATCATGATGCTATCTTTGTGCTTCAATTCTTATCTTTCATGTGAGCATCATTGAAATCTTATGCCTATCTAGGGGCATAAAACGATAGCGCTTGTTGGGAGGCAACCCAATGAATAAAATTTATCTTTTATTTTTGCTTCCTGTTTTTGAGTGTTAGCACAATTATTCTACTGTTATGATTGTGTTTTTTATGTTTTAATTAGTGTTTGTGCCAAGTAAAGCCTTTAGGATCTTCTTGGGAAATAGTTGTTTGATCTTGCTGAAAAAATAGAAAATTTTGCACTCACGAAAAATTATCGTTTTTACCAGAGAGCGATAAAATACCCATTCCTCTTGCAGTAGATCAATATAAAAATTTCTCAGGTCGTCCTAATTTGTCAAAGTTTTTTGAGTTACAGAAGTATTCGAAATAGTCACATTTCTACAAACTGTTCTGTTTTGACAGATTCTGTTTTCTTTGTGTTGTGTGCTTATTTTGATGGCTCTATGGTTTTCTTTGATGAGTTTTTGCTATAGAAAAGTTGGAATACAGTAGATATAATAAAAAATAAAATATGAATTGGTTTGATACAACACTTATAGTAGTGTTTTATTATTCTTATAGTAACGGATCTCACAAAGGCTTTGTTGAGTTTTGTGTGATTGAAGTTTTCAAGTTTTGGGTTATCTTACGATGGATGAAGGAAGGATGTAAGAGCCTAAGCTTGGGGATGCCCCGGCATCCCAAGCTATTATCCAAGAATGAGCAACCAACTAAGCTTGGGGAAGCCCCCGAGTGGCATCCCCGCTTTCTTCCAACAACTATCAATATTTTACTCGAGACTATATTTTTATTTGTCACATTTTGCTTGGAGCGTCTTGTGTGATATGTGTATTTGATTGTTTTATTTTGTGTTTTAAGTCATCAATCCTTGCTGGACACACCTATTTGAGAGAGCCAAAATTATATCATGACTTATTAGAATTCCTCTCTATGCTTCACTTAAATCTTTTATGAGCTAGACTTGCTCTAGTGCTTGACTTATATCTTTTTTAGCACGGTGTGCTTTGTTATTTTTGAAGAATTTTTCTCTTGCTTCACTTAAATTATTTTGAGAGAAAGAAAATTTGTTATGCTCATGATCTTCACTTATATTTGTTTGAGATTATGAAAAGCAACACATGAAAATTAGTGCCAAAGTGATAGATATCCAAGAAGGATAAAGTAAAACAAAATGTCATGAAGATCATTGGACAAAATAAACTTGATTCTTAGTAATGGTTTTGAGATATGATAATGTGATATGTGAGTTATGTTGATGAGTAATTGTGTTGTAGTAAGAATATTGGTGTTAAGGTTTGTGATTCCCTGTGCATGCATGAAAGTTAATAATCATGCAATGAAAATTATATCCTACTTGTGGTGCATTATTAGGTGTTAATTATGCTTAATGCTTGCTTATGAGATTATTGGTTTCTTGGTTGGTCGCTTCCCAATCTTTTGCTAGCCTTCATTTTGCACTAAGTATGACCTCTACTTGTGCATCCAAAATCCTTTAAAACAGTTTTGCCACATGAGTCCACTATATCTACCTATATGCGGTATTCTTTTGTCGTTCTAAGAAAATTTGCGTGTGCCATCCCTAATTTTCAAAATAAACTCCTCTTTTATGTGTTTGTTTCGCTCGCGGAGAGGTGAGGGGTGGCTAATATTTTCCATGCTAGATGTGTTATTCTCAAGATGAGTGTTTATTCACTTGTCATTGCACGAGAGTATGGCAAAGGTATTAGGGATGCCTAGTCCCGTAATGCAAAAATAAATGAATTTACTTTATGTTGTCCAATAATAAATTCCTTGGAAAGTGTTGGTATGGAGGGCACCCGTGGATACGGTTAGCCATGGAAAGTGAAAGTTATGGTGGAAAAGGAATAAACTTTATTCTTTGTTTGGGAACCACCTATGATATATCTATGCATGGAAAGTATTGGGAACTCGAAGTCGTTTTCGTTGCTGGGATGGATACACCTCCCAAATGTTTTTATCTCAAATTTTTCGCTTTGAGCTCTGGCACCTCTACAAGTCCCTACTTCCCTCTGCGAAGGGCCTATCGTTTACTTTATGCAATTTTTATTTTCAGTCTCCATCTTCTCTTATAAAAGCACCAACTAGGAGGCAATATGATCATGCTTAAGTATTGGGTGTAGCTAATATTCGAGTGTGTTTCAAGAATGGATCAATGCTTGAGCATGATGGGCTAGGCATAACTGATTTTAGCATTGATATTTTGAAAGACATGGTTGCTTGTTGATATGCTTGAGTATCTAAATTATTATGTCAAAACTAGACTATTGCTTTGAATCATATAAAAGTCCAAATGTCCATGCTATAAACAAAATAATATGATATGACTAAATGAACAGCACTCCACATCAAACATTCTGTTTTTATCACTTACGTACTCGAGGACGAGTAGGACTTAAGCTTGGGGACGTTGATACGTCTCCAACGTATCTATAATTTTTTATTGTTCCATGTTATTTTATTATCAATCTTCGATGTTTTATAATCATTTTATATCATTTTTTGGTACTAAACTATTGACATGGTGCCAATTGCCAGTTGTTGTTTTTCCATGTTTTTTACATCGCAGAAAATCAATATCAAACGAAGTCCAAATGCCACGAAACTTTACGGAGATTTTTTATGGGCCAAAAGGAAGGCAATGGGCCCTAGTTGCACCTGGGGGTGCCCCGAGGGGGGCACAACCCACTAGGGCGCGAGGAGGCCCTAGCGTGCCCTGGTGGGTTGTGCCCACCTCGGGTGCCCCCCGGACCGCCTCTTTGCTCTATAAATACCCCAAAAATACCAGAACCCTAGAGGAGTCGACGAAATATTCATATAGCCGCCGCAGAGTCTAGAACCACCAAATCCAATCTAGACACCATCACGGAGGGGTTCACCACCTCCATTGGTGCCTCTGCGGTGATGCGTGAGTAGTTCTTTGTAGACCTTCGGGTCCGTAGTTAGTAGCTAATTGGTTCATCTCTCTCTCTTGATTCTCAATACAATGGTCTCTTGGAGATCCATATGATGTAACTCTTTTGCGCTGTGTTCGTTGGGATCTGATGAACTTCAAGTTTATGACCAGATCTATGTTTTTATATCCATGAAAGTATTTGACTTTCTTTGATCTCTTTTATGCATGATCTCTTGTAGCCTCAAATTTATTCTCTTATACTTGGGTTTTGTTTGGCCAACTTGATCTATTTATCTTGCAATGGGAAGAGGTGCCCGGTAGTGGGTTCGATCTTACGGTGCTTGATCCCTATGACAAAAAGGGAACCGACATGTATGTATCGTTGCTACTAAGGATAAAAAGACGAGATCTATATCTGCCGCCATATAGATAAACGGATCTTGTCTACATAATTTCATCGTTCTTACTGCATTACTCCGTTTTTCCATGAACTTAATACACTAGATGCATGCTGGATAGCGGTCCATGTGTGGAGTAATAGTAGTAGATGCAGGAAGGACTCGGTCTACTAATCTTGGACGTGATGCCTATGTAATGATCATTGCCTGGATATCATCATAATTATTTGAAGTTCTATCAATTGCCCAATAGTAATTTGTTTACCCACCGTTTGCTATTTTCTCGAGAGAAGCCACTAGTGAAACCTATGGCCCCCGGGTCTTCTTTCTCATATATTTTCCTTGTAATCTATTTTTCATTTGCATTTTTATTCATATCTATTAAACCAAAAATACAAAAATACCTTGCTGCAATTTATTTTATTTAGCGTTTGATCTATCAATATTTATAACTTTATCTCCCGTCACACGCCGTTTCTGGAGCCGTACCCCGAAAGGGATTGACAACCCCTTTAACATGTCGGGTTGCGAGGTGTTGTTATTTGTGTGCAGGGGTTGTTTACGTTGTGTTGCTTGGTTCTCCTACTAGTTCGATAACCTTGGTTTCATAAATGAGGGAAATACCTACCGTCGCTGTGCTACATCATCCCTCCCTCTCCAGGGAAATACCGACGTAGTTCCAGCTACCATCATGTGTGTGTGTGTTGCGTGTGTGTGAGAGAGAGGGAGAGAGGATGAGGATGGAGTGCATGTGTGACAAAGACACAAAGAGTGTGTGTGCGAGAGGTATCAGCTTAAAATGAGGCGATAGTGTGTGTGTGCATGATCGAGAGGGTGTGTCTCAAGAAGGGATGAAAAATCTACATAGATACAAGGAGCATGAGAGAGACATGTACGCGATAGTGGAAGCATGAGTGTGCGGGTGTATAAACCTATCTGGAGGCTAGTCGATCAATGATGTGAGAGAAATACGAGTCGGGGTACGAAAGCGAGAGTTTCGTGGGTGTGAGAGAGAGACAATAGCCGGGAAGGGGAGTGGAAGCAAGAGTTGTGTGTGTGTGAGAGAGAGAGAGAGCGGGGGGAGTTTGTTTGATCGGTAAACAAATTAATAATGTCAGTTTTATAACTGGGATGTAGACGGAAAGGAGACCGCAACAAATGTTGTGTCTGCAGGAGAGAGTAATTTTAGTGGTGTGAGTCATATCTAGAGATATATAGGGTGTGTGAGAGAACCCCATAGAGAGAAAGGCAAAGTGAAAGACGAGTGAGACTGTGTGTGTGGCGGTGAAAAAGAAAGCTTAGGTACCTAGTGATACCAGAGAACGGTAGAGACGTGAGAGATAATGAAGACCGTGTAATGTATAATGATAGGGTGAGTGTGACACTTCTCAAGGGAGACGTCGAGAGACCATGTTTGTGAACATAGGAGAAACATGAAGTGAGCATGCGGATGAGCTGGAGAAAAGAGAATGATAGCTACATGAAGGAGCATGCGAGAGAGATGGGCGTGAAAGGAGTCAACATAAAAGGGATTCAAATATTTGAATTCGAGATGATGATACATGTAATTCATACTCAAACCAAAATTGATCTATCAAACATGCATACTCATATGAATTCACGTGCATCTATGTTATTTAATATGTAGATATTATTGATCCACACATTTTAGTAGACATAATTTGGTTTAAATTTTTTTGAATTCAACCTTATGATTTTGAGATCATTGTATTTGTAAATTATATTATATACATATAAAGGAGCATAATTCTTTGTTGTGCTTTTGAAAGTATATATAAAAATGATGTATATAGAATTTTATTCCAATCGCAAATGGATCCTGCCCGAACAAAAATAGAATACAAACTGGATTCGAATTGAGTTGGCATGGTAAACGTGCACTCTTGGTCTGCAAAAATTTGAAAGAAGCGGGGAAAGTCGCAGTAACCACCCAAAACCAAAATTTGCGAGATGGAAATTACTACCTATCGCTGACACGCAAAACCTATCGGCTCGATTTCTATAGGTTTCGATAGGGGTAGTTTTGTAATTTCACTCAAACGTGACATAACCGCCTCTCACCCGGATTCATACACGGTGGGCGCCAAAACACAGTGTCTCCTCGGCCGAAATCGACTCCCTCCCCGATTCATACACGCTGAGCACCAAAAACAAACTCTCGTCGGCAAATATTCGGTGTATGCAAGATTACCGTCCTATCCCCAACCAACTAATATTGCTGTGATGTAGGAAATTTTAAATGGGGGCTAAGTTTGTAAATTTCCTGGCATTTGAGACAAGCACGCCCTAAAGACATGGTTCCCCCTTCCTCTCTCCCTCCATTTCCCCATTGGTACTTCGTGGGCGCCAAAACACCCTCTCCACCCCAGCTTCCTCCATCCGCCACCCCATCCACCACCGTCCTCCTCCACCATGCCGAAGCTGATACCCTGATGTCGTCGTCCATTACAAGAGATTGACCTCTCTCATCCACGGCTTCAGACTGGGATCCTTGCATCCCGTCCTCTTGCTTCATCCCCATCGTCGTCCACCTTGCTGATGGCGCTCCTATGACCGTCTTGTCCACCGCGCCCGCCTCCACCGTCTACCCTCCTAGATATGCTTCCACGCCACCGATAGCCATCGCTACCTCAACACCATCAAATTCTCAGCAGATGCATACACGACGCCGTGAGGCGTTACTCTTTCGTATCTGTTCAACTTATTTATCGCAGCAAGAAAATAGATCGCCACTACTTTACTCTGATTTCTTGTCCATCATTTACTTGCTAGTTGAAATCAAACATTGGTTGCAAAGTTGCCTTTGTCCGGTTTGCACCTTTAGATCCGCCATGGCATGCTCAACACTATACTCGCAATGCTTATGGTCTTTCCCTTTTATATTCCACACTAGTTAAATGGCAGTAGATTAAATTTCAAAATTGGGTCAGTCGATTTTTCAGAGCTCACCAGTGCGAAGGAAGGGGCTCGGGTGGGGACAGTGGTTGTGGGGGAAGAGGTGGGGCCTTGCCGAATGGAGAAAACTCGACGCGGGTGGGGGCGGGGTTGGGGTGGGGTTGCGGAGGAACATGGGCGGTGGGGGCCGGTGGTTCGGCCGGCGGCCCGTGCGGTGTTCTATATGGGAAGAATCAGAGATGAGGAAGAAGAAGGGTTAGGAGACGTAGGATATTTAACCAACCGCCTGAAATGGTCGACTGACCCAAATGACAAAAGTCACGCGACTTGCATGCAGACATGCCTTTATATTCAGTACCATCATCGTATCTGCTTAGCACTGCTCCTGAATCCATCAAGCTAAACAACGTGCCACTCATAATTCCAAACTTGTTGCTCAAATACGAATCTGATATGATGCTGATATTACTAACAGATAACGTTTAATTGGTTAGCTAATGTTCCTACTTTACTTTCGAAAAGCACGTGCACCACATATAGAGAGACAGCAGGGAGTTGCATTCTTAATGCGCTCTGGTTCATCATATGTGGGCACTTCACAATGAACATTTTATTATCCAAAATCTGCTTGCTCTTCTTTAGCATGTTCCTCTTCCGTTCTTCTTTAATAAGTACTCTATCCGTTCCTAAATACAAGTCTTTGCATAGATTCCTCCATGGACTAGATATGGAGCAAAATGAGTGAATATACACTCTAAAATGTATCTGTATACATCTGTATGTGATCCATAGTGGAAATCTCTACAAAGACTTATATTTTGGAACGGAGGGAGTATGATAGTAATACAGTATGTTCCTTGTAGTGAAGATGAGCAGGGACATTTGCAGTGTAGAGGTCCATACGGTCGGTTGTGATGGACACTTTGAACTCTTCGGGCCTCTTTGATTCGTAGGATTTTGTAAACATAGGGATAGGATTTGTAGTGGCCCGCCCACTTGAATCCTATAAGATTAGCAAGGAAATGCATGGAGTTGTGTCGCCTTTGAGAGTTACACTGGTATTAACAGTACCACACCTTCAGTTGAAGAGAGTTGGTATCCGAAGCCTTTCTAGCTGTACCGGCAATACTAGCACATATATTCCAGCAAGTTCCACTTTGCTGATTTTACTCCTAATGCTTACGGTTTTCCTGTTATATCTACACTATGATCTGTGTAGCTGCTATGTGTCAGCATTAGCAGCAGTCCACTCTTGAAGCTAAACAACACACGGTCATAAGTCCAAAGCTTACTTCTTCAAATATGAATTGTGATATGATACTGATATTAGTTAACAGACACACATTTAATTTGTCAGGTAATGCTCCCACTTGATTTTCCAAATGCATGTGGCCACATATAGAGAGACAGCATGGAATTGCATTTCTTTTGGCGCTGTGATTCATCGTGAGTGGGCAACCAACATTGTATGCTATGAAGCGGAACCTCAAGAATATGCTTCCTCTTCTGTTCTTTAACATGTTCCTCTTTTGTTATTATGTATTTAGTATGTACAGTATGTTCCTTGTCCGAAAGGGGCACAGGGACATCTGCAGTCAATAGATAATAGAGCCGGCATGTACGTGATCGATAGGCTTTCAATTAGTAGCGGCAATACAACACCGTATTTTCCAGGCAGTTCCACTTTCTCGATTTATTTATCGTGGTTATGGTGTACCCCTTTTATGTACACTAGGATCTGCCTAGTTGTTGTGTGCTCTTGTTATCATGGTTTGGCAATAAACTCTCTATACAATATATTATGAACCTATCATCTGCCAACTATACTTACTTATGGAACCTATTTTTGTGTGTACTTGTGCCAGATTATATTAATGCATGCACCATATTACAGCACACATGAGCTCTCTCATCAGAATCCAGTGATAGCACACAAGGGTTTACAGGGGCGCCCCTATATTAGAATATCCTCTGCATTAGAAAGATAATCTCCCTACTATTTATGTTTTCATGGTTCTCAGATATTATACGTAATTACAGTGAATATCAGAATCCGCACATCAGAAGAATATTGTGGAACACTACAACGACTTACAAAATTGGCACCAAGGCATTGAGTGCCATTCTAGATGCAATGAGACTCATACGCTCCCCACCTGTAGATTCTTGTTCAGAATATGATCCTAATGACTATTCTAACCTCGAGGAGTCAAAGGCAGATGGCATGTCATGTTCACCCATCAAGGTGCATGTTCTAATTTGGCAAGGTTTTATTGATTACGCGTATCTTGCATATGTTGTCTTGCATTTCTTCTACTTTGTTGCACCGCCATCTGCTTAGTTTACTCATCATATATGTCAAGATGCCATGCCCATCCATTATCAATACATATTCCATCTGTCATCATACCATGTTTTTTCACTCAAATGTTGTTCTTGTGCATCAGACATCAAAAAGGAAGAGGGTGATTGCCGAACCTGAAGGAGCACCAGCAAAGTCCTTGAAAACATGGTGGTGCTGGAGAAATCAGACAACACCCCACTTATATTGGTTGTACAACCAGTGACACAAAATGTAGGACCGACTCCAGCAGACTGTACCCATACTTCACTGGCCACACCACTAGCCCCACCACACAGGACCTGCACTCCAGCAAAAGGTATGCCGATTTCAGTTGCCATAGCACCAGCCATACCACAGAAAAATCCCACTCCAGGAAAAAGTACAGGAAGTCCACCGGCCGAAGACCTATCCCAACTGCAGAGACGGCCAATTCCTGCAGATTGGAACCCCATTCCAGTTATTCCCAGTTTTAAAGACAATGCTTTCAATGTTTTTAGGGACTACATGCATATATTCCCATCATGGGAAGATTATAGTGAAGACAAACACCATTTCACATCTTCCTATCCCACTTACGTTTAAGTGCTATTATTCATGGTGATTATTTTCCTGTTTTCTGCTGATTGAACACATCAATACATTACAGTGTTGTAAGTAGGCGAGGTTCAATCTGGATAGTCATGACGAGCAAAGCTAGCTTGCTTTTTTCAAGGAAGCATTGCAGCAGTATCGGTGTTACCTGAGGAAATCACACATTGATGGCAAGTCTATAAACGAATTTCCAGTGAAGTCTCCTATGCTAAATTTAGAAGACATTGAATGGAAAAACCTTGTTATGCATTGGTCTCGTTCCCAGGATGAGGTACTGTCTATGATATCACATGACAATTTGAACTTCTACTTTTTCGCATGTGCCTTACAGATCTTTTTTGCAGGAAATCAGCTCGAAGAAGAATTTCCGTTTGAAAAGAACGACAAGATATCGCAAATATGATGACCGTTGCTTTTCTCTTGTTAGTACATGTTGTCCTGTATCACTGTACTTGCATTCATACCTGGTTCATTATGTGACATCAGTATGCATGATAGCTTGCTTATAAATTGTTCGCTTCAAATCATCTGATCTGTATGAATGGTTACATTAGTGTAGAATATATCCAATGCCAATGAATTTTTTTAGCTCTGCATTGTTCTTGTAAGTACCTGCTGTCCTTTATCAGTGTACTTATATTGACAGGTAGTTGTTCATGTACCATTACTCTGAAGCTTTTTTTCCTTTGCCCTCCATTTTCTACGCGTCAGATCTATATTTACTCTTACCATAAGGTTGGATAACACTGATGGTCCTGAAGAAGTTTAGCTCTACGTTGCTCTTGGCTGTACCTTTTGCCTGTATCGGTGTACTTACATTTATAGCTACTGGGTTATGTAGCATCACTCTTCATCTTATCTTAAATATTCTCCATTTTTTTCTTATATTATCACATCTATATTTACTCTTGACAAAATGTAGAATAAAGACAATGCTTATGAAGAAGATTTTGTGGTAAACTTCTTGAATTCCCCCCCATCAGCATGGACAAGGGCTTTATAGAACATGTCTTCAGCAATAATGTAAGTTTATCCTTCTCAATCCTTCAAACTTTGTTGTGTATATTTGGTTAGGCATGACTGCAACAGCTATTTTTTTGGTGTTTGCATCAAATTCCATGTTTAAAGTTTATTATGTAGTTCATAAACAAAATTTTGTCCTTCTCAATTTAAGTTTTCAAACGTACAACCAAGTTCCTTCTTCATACCATGTAAATAAACTATATAGAGCAAGTGATCTTCTTTTGCACTGCATGTATGCTTCTGTTCTTGATCCGTAATCCAGTGGTGTGGTGAACCTACCCACTACAGCACAATGTCATATTCTGTAATGTCTTAACTATGAACAATGTCATATCATTCTACTAATATTTAAACTGTCTCTTTATTTGCCAATCTAAAATGGGATAAATTGACTGCACACTAACCATTGATACTTATGAGTTCTTGATCTGTAATCCAGTGGTGTCATGAAACTGCCAACTCCTTCACAATGTCATTTCCTGCCATGTCTTAACCTGAACAATACCATATTGTGTTAATGTTATTATAAACTGTGTCACTTTATTCGTCAGTAGGAAATGTGATGAATTGTCAGCACTGATACTTATATGTGCAAATCCTGTCATCTGTCTGCTTGTTTATCTTTCAGAGTGAGGAGGATATAAGTGTCAAACAAGCGCAGTCTCATCAGCTTGCTTAGCTGCTTGCGCTGCAGCTCCCGAGCAGGGCTAACCTTTCTTGAACTCTATTGAAGTGTTGTCGGTTTTGTATATTATTTTTTGGCGTGTTTATTTGCACTAGTGGCGATCTTTGATGCCCAGTGTATGTAATCTGATGTCTGCTTGTGCTTTATTATCATAGTGGCAAACTTTGATGCCCAGTGGATGTAATATGCTGTAATTTCTTTATAGTAGAGTCTAGGTCTTTTCTTATTCATGATGCTACAATTATTTTACTATATATATATATATATATATATATATATCCTGTCTAGCAGTAAACCGGCCAAACCGTAAAATTATGGTACATAATCGGGGCCGTCACGCAAATCACTACATAATCGGTCCGTTACCAGGCCTAAATGTAAACTGGCCCACTAGTAGATTTGGGCCTCTAATAGGCTGAGTAAACCGCCAGCCCTATTTTCGCAAGAAAACTCAATGGGCTTTTAGGAGGCTGAAAACTAGGTTGGGCCTGAAACGAGCCAAACAGCTCACGGGCCAGCAACAGGCCGAAATAGACCCTGGCCCATGATTGTGCCAATCACATCACGGGACATTAACAGGCCAAAATTGTCTCGGTCCTTGTTTGGCCCAATTAGATTATCGGCTATGAGCAGGCCGGATGCAAACCGGGCCGTAGTTAGGCCCAACTATATGACGGGCTTTTAACAGGCCAAAATAAATATAGGGCTAGAATGTTAAACAGGCCTTTAACAGGCCGAAACTAATATCAGGCCATATTACTAAATGGGCCTTTAGCAAGTGGGCCCAAAAGCATGTGTCCAGTTGATGGGTCGAATCTGATATGGGCCATAATTTAGCCCAAAGCCTCTTAAAGGGTCGGATCTGATCTAGGTCGTAATTTGGCCCAGAATGTGGTAGGATTTTAACGGGCCGAATCTCATATGGGCCTTTATTGGCCCAGAACGTGGCAGGCTATTAATGGACCGGAACAAATATGGGCCGGCATTTGGCCCAAAACATGGAAGCCTGCCAACGGGCCGGCCCATTAGTGTCCTCAAAATCTTGTGGGACTTTAGCTGGGTCAGCCCATTATGGTCGGCGAAATCTCATGGGCCTTTAGCTGGGCCGGCCCATTATGGTCGGTGAAATCTCGTTGGCCTTTAGTTGGGCTGGCCCATTTAATCTTTATGGGCCAATTTTTGGTCAGTCCATGTGTCAACATATCATAGGTGCATCTCGCCCATTGGATGAGTGACACATGTGCCGACGCGGAGCTGACACGTGGTTCTATCGGCCAATGAGAATTTTACACGTGGAAAATTGTCATTGGTCGTGGTTGTTAGCGGGTTATCGGATCCAAAACCGGACCCATAGCTTAACAGCGACCCATTACGGTGGATGCCACGTGTCGGTCACCCTTGATGAAAGCACTTCCATGACGCGGCATTTATCGTCATGGAAGTGAACACTTCCGTGATGATAATTTTGGTAATGTCATGGAACACTTCTACGACAGCACAGGTATGACTATCTTGATTCTGTCATAAAATTGTCATGGATGTACATGCATGACAGAAAATGTGACCTACTGTGACAAACACGTATCATCACAGAAGTGTCTTTTTTTGTAGTGTATAAGGATGGTGTATTAGAGTCATGCTAGAGAGTAATTGTGGATTAGTAGAAATACTTGTGTTAAATTCTGTGATTCCCGAAGCATGCATGTATGGTCTATCGTTATGCGAGGAAGTTAGAGCATGATTTATTTTTGATTGTCTTCCTTATGAGTGGCGGTCAGGGATGAGCAATGGTCTATTCCTGCCAATCTATTCCCCTAGGAGCATGCGTATTAGTACTTTGCTTCGATGGCAAATAAATTTTTGCAATAAGTATGTGAGTTCTTTATGACTAATGTTGAGTCCATGGATTATACACACTCTCACCCTTCCACCATTGCTAGCCTCTCTAGTACCCCGCAACTTTCGCTGGTGCATTAAACCCGCCATATACCCTTCCTCAAAACAGCCACCATGCCTACCTATTATGGCATTCCCATAGCCATTCCGAGATATATTGCCATGCAACTTCCACCATTCCATTTGTTATGACACACACCATCATTGTCATATTGCTTTGCATGATCATGCAGTTGGCATAGTATTTGTGGATTGTCCATCGTTCATATTTTTTATATAAGTCATGCTAGATCATTACATATCCTGGTACACCACCAAAGGCATTCATATAGAGTCATATCTTTGTTCTACTATTGAGTCGTAATTCTTGAGTTGTAAGTAAATAAAAGTGTGATGATAATCATTATTAGAGTATTGTCCCATGTGAGGAAAGGATGATGGAGGCTATGATTCTCCCACAAGTCGAGATGAGGCTCCGGACTTAAAAAACTAAAAAAGAGGCCAAAGAGCCCAATAAAAAAAGAGGCCGAAGAGCCTAAAAGAAAAAGGGGGAAATGAGAGAAAAAGTGAGAAGGGACAATGCTACTATCCTCTTCCGGACTTGTGCTTCCAAAATAGCACCATGTTCTTCATGATAGAGTGTCTCCTATTTTATCACTTTCATATACTAGTGGGAATTTTTCATTATAGAACCTGGCTTGCATATTCCAATGATGGGCTTCCTCAAATTTCCCTAGGTCTTTGCGAGCAAGCAAGTTAGATACACACCCACTTAGTTTTCTTTTGACTTTCATATACTTATAGCTCTAGTGCATCCGTTGCATGACAATACCTACTCACTTGCATGGATATCAATTGATGGGCATCTCCATAGCCCATTAATTTGCCTAGATGATGTGAGACTTTCTCCCTTTTTGTCTTATCCTCACAATGTCCACCATATTCTATTTCACCTATAGTGCTATATCCATGGATCACGCTCATGTATTGCGTGGAAGTTGAAAATGCTTGAGAACATTAAAAGTATGAAACAATTGCTTGGCTGATCATCGGGGTTGTGCATGATAAATACTCTTTGTGATGAAGATAGAGCATGACAAGACTTTATGATTTTGTAGGGAAAACTTTCTTTAACCATGATATTTTGAGAAGACATGATTGTTGGGCCATTCAGTTGTACTATGGATGTCCTCTCCCCCTCCTCTCCCCTCCTGCGCCCCTCCCCTTCGTCCTCCCCATCATCCTGCACCTTCTGGCATCCGAGGGCCGTCCTTGCCTCTCCCATCCCCCATGTCTCCCCTCCATCTCTGGTGCCGGCCTCTCCTCTCGACGTCCCCCTTCTTCCGTCTCATGGCTCCCCTCCTCGTCCTCTCGCCTTTGGATCTGGTTCTGGCAACAAATTTTGGGCCCTCTCGGCTGAGGGCAAAGACGACTCTGACTCCAGTTCCGACCTTCCCCCTCTTGCCATGGTCTCTCCTCATGTCGTGATGTCACCGCTAAGGTTGGGGCCGTCGGGGCGCGTTCGGAAATTTTCCCCGAGTGGGTGCGGTCGGCCGGTGTCTTCTGATGATGTGGTTGGATCTGGCTGGATACAGATTCGGGGCGGTCGTCGACGAGATCATTTGGGGACGGTTTCCTCGCCGGCTCGTGCTGATTTTGGGGTCGCTCCTATGCGGGTCGGTGGTCTGGCGCGTTCGCCTTGCTCTTCTCTATCCTCGTCGCCGGCGGGCAGGCTGGGTCTGGTGCTGTTGGAGGCGGCTACGGCCGTTCCCTCTTGCCTCCAACCCTAGATTGAGTTTCCATGCAGGAGGCTTGTGGGCCCTCTGCTCGACCCACTTTGGCCCGATCTGGGCCGTCCGCTCCAATTGGGTCGTCCGCCTTTGTTGTCGTCTCCTAGTGAGCCCCCCTTTCCATTCTGGGCCCTGGGCCTAGCTTGGCCCAGTTGCCCCTCCCCCTTTGGCGAGCCCGGCGTGCGTGGCCCCTTCTGGCCTATCTAGATCTGGTTATTTATGGGTCCGCAAGGGCTCCGCCCCCCCCCCCATTTCTAGGGTCTCCTGCATCTCAGTCCGAACTACATTGCTTCTGCCTCTGCATCCCACTCTATCGCAGATCCCCTCCCCCTCCCCCTCTCTCTCCCCTTCGCGGTTGTGGTGGCCATGGACCGATCCCGTGGGTCCTCGAGCGCGGCCGTGTCGGGCCAGAAGCGGCGCTGGGAGGATTCGGGCGACGGGGCGGCGGATCTGGAGCTCGAAGCGTCCCTCCGCTCAAAGCTTGAGGTCGAGTAGGCGGCTCAGTTGCAAGTGGCCCGCGATCGCGAGGCCTGGGCGGCGGGGCCCGAGTGGCTCCAGAAGAATGAGCATGCCCGGTCGGCGGCGGCGGTCGCGGCGATTTCAGGGTCGGAGGCCCCAGATCGGGCGGATCTGGGGTCGATCCTTGGGAGGTCGCGGTGTCTGTTGGTGGCTCTGGTGCTGGCGCCCGTCCCCCTCCTCCTCCCCCATGCGGCCCGCTCCCCTTGGCTCATGGCGGGGGTCGGGCTTCTGGCCCCTCGTCGGGGCTTGGCGGTCGCCCGATGGGGTGTGGGGGCGCTGGATCTGGTTCCTTTGGACGTCGTTCTCCGGCGTCTGGCCTCGGCTCGTCTTCTGCTACCATGGGTGACGGGATCTTGCCTCCCCCCTCCTCCGCCGGCTCGTCCGTCCCCTCCGCTTCCCCAACCACCTAACCCTAACCGGACCTGCTTTGCCTGCCACTAACCCGAACATTTCCAATCCGGTTGCTTCAATCCACCTTTCTGTCTTATCTATAGAGAAGATGGCCACCTTACGGTGGACTGCCAGAATCGTCGCAAGCCTGCCTCTTTCAAGCTCTTTGGTCAAGGTCTGCCTGGGTGCTCTTTTTATGCTCTCAATGGCGAGATTCCTCAGGTGGATGTGGACCCTATGCTCTCCAACGCTGCTATTATTTCCATCAAAGACCACAAAATCTCCCCCAGACCCTCCTGGATGAACTCAAACTATGGGATGATGGAGGTTGGGATTGGCAGATCCGACAACTCTCTGACTTTTATTTCACTATGGTTTTCCCATCCAAGAGTAGCCTCAAGATGATCTCCTCCTGCACAAGTTTCACTTTACCTCTCAACCAGCTCGTTGTGTCTGTTAAGGCGGCTTCCAATGGTGCTAAACCCATCTCCCCCCTCTCGGAAACCTGGGTTATTGTGGATGATATCCCCCTACTTTTTCGCTCTGTTGAATTCGTGATGGCCTTTGGTGTTTTGATCGGCAAGCCTATCATGGTGGATCCAGAATCCCACTATGTTCTTGGCCCCATTCGTCTCAAGCTCTGGGCGGTGGACCCCTTGTGTATTCATGGCTCCATCGACGTCTTCCCCTCGTCGGATGGCTTCAGGCTGCGGGTCCGCGTGGAGGGTGGCGCCAATCCCAACATTCCTCCTCCCCCACCTCCTCCTCTCCTCCGGCTGAGAATCGTGGCGGAGGGGGTGATGATGCTACCAACTTGAGTGGAGGCTCGCACCCTCACTTTACAGCATCGAAATGGGATGGAATGGGCTCGGAATCCAGGGAATTATTCAAGGACAATGCCCCAAAAGGCAAGGATGTTGGAAATGATGTGATGGCGGATAAAGTGCTTGATCAAGCTGCCCCGGCTGCCCCCCCAGTTGGTACTCCTGCTTTTGGGGTCTGCTCCAACCTGCCGGTCTGTCCAGACCCTCCGTCTCTGTCTAGCATTAAGGATCTCCCCGCCTCTCCTCCGCGTGCTACGACTGGATCCCTCCCCAAGCACAAGTCTTCTGTCCGGAAGTTCTCGGCTCGCAGCCGGGCCTCTTTGGGCACCAAACTCTCCACAGCGGGGCTCTGTCGCCACCTGGATGCTGACATGGGTGATGCGGCGGGCCAAGCTTCTCTGGTGGCACCGCACCCACTCCGATCTGTTCCCCTTCTTCAACGGCGTGCAAGAGTGGTCGGATCCGCGACAGTGGAGTTCAGGTGGCTGACAAGGTTACCCTCCATGCGGCGACTCGTGATCTTCTAGCTTAAGGTACTCTTCCAACCCATCCTTCGTTGGTTCCCTCTAATTCTCCCTCCTCCCCTATTAGGCTTGTTTTTCCTTCGTATTTGGATGATCATTTCACAAAGGTTCTCACGGATGTTGGTATAGCACTTAACCATAATGTCGGGTCTCCTCATCCATGCTTGCTCTAATTAGGGACAATGAGGTGGCCCAAGCTGCTATCGCCAAAGCAAAAGAGATTGCGGCGGCTCCTCCTGCTCCTCTGATTGTGGCCGAGGGGGGTTCAGAGGGGGCGACCAGCCAGTTCTACTGCTCCCCGGGTCTCTGTGAAGAAGGGTGCCCCTAAACACGCTAAACCCTGCTTGGCACCCTGCAGGTCGAGCTTACGTATCAAGAACATGTCCTTCAAATGAAAGCGCTTTCCTGGAATGTTAGAGGTTTTGGGGCTCGAGGGCGCCGGGACCAAATCAAAGACGTTTTTAGGGCCGATAATATTGATCCGATTGGTTTGGTTGAAACCTTTAAAACCTCCTTCTGTCCCCACGAGCTTTCTGCAGTTGCGGGTGCTGATCGTTTCAACTGGAATTTTCTCCCCTCCTCGGGCCACTCGCGTGGCATCCTAATTGGTTCTAAACGTACTCCTGCATGATCCCATTCCCCGTCAACAGCTCAACACCAACATATTTCATGCTCTTCGCCCCATGATTGCTGCCATTGGCCCGTGGAGTTCTGGTTATGGCTTAAGGCCTAACAACATGGAGCTTGAGGTCACTGTGTCATCTGTTGAATCTGGGCTCACCTTCACTCACAGCCATACTGCACCTACTGGTACTTCTTCTGTGACGATCGAAGAAATCCATGGCGAGGCCTCACAGCACAATTTGGACATCCAACAGAACTAGATGGAACTAGTGCCTGCCGCTCCTGCTAGCCCAGGGCCTATTCCCAGTCCGCTTGCTGACAGGATTGCATCTGATCCACCTAGCCTAGCTGCAATAAACGCTGTCTCTTTGTCGTCCGGCTCTATGCTCACTCGTGGCCGTCGCACCCGTCCCTCCGCTCCCATCTCCACTACCGAGGTGCGCCGGAGCAACCGCTCTAACAAGTACAACGGCTTCAAGACGCAGCAGGTAACTGACACTCGCCCTGTGATCTCTCGGGTCTAACCCAGGCTGGTTCCTTCCATTGGATCGTCCTCTGTAGCGGCTCCCCAGGATGAGATCTTGCCACCCACACCAGTTACAGTGCTCCAAGACATTGGCATCAACAGGTGCGCGATCCCTCCGGCGGAATTGTCTGAAGAAATTCTCAATGCCCGACCACTGCCAGTTCAGAGTATGTTTCCCGAGACGGCCACTGATTCTTCAGAGCCTCAGGGTGAGTCTGATGCTTCTAGGGCCTAATTCCTTGCTTCCCTCATGCCTCCGCCCATCTGCTGGAAAGTTCTCTGTTGGAATATTCGCGGTCTGAACTCCGATGACAAGCAACTTGCTCTGAATAATGCGATCCGATCTAGTGGTTGTTCGGTCATATGTCTGCAAGAGACCAAAAAGACTTGTTTTGATCTAGCGTTTATTAAGTCGTGTTGTCCCAGACAACTCGATAAATTTCCTTTTGTTCCCTCCCAAGGGGCATCAGGGGGCCTAGTTGCTATTTGGAAAAGTTCTGTCGTTTCTGGTGATGTCATATTTTCTTCTGATTTTGCTCTAGTTATTACTTTCACAAGTACCTTATCAGCTCATTCGTGGTCTCTGGCCAACATTTACGGGCCTTGTTCTGGTGATGCTCGTCTGGCATTTACAAATTGGCTTTATGATCTGGTCATCCCCCCTACGCAAGACTGGCTTTTACTCAGCGACTTTAATTATATCAGAGCACCTGAAAACCGTAACAAACCTGGGGGATGCCCGAATGACATGTGCACGTTCAACGATATCATTCGCAAACTGAGCTTAATTGAACTGCCCATAAAAGGTCGAATGTTTACTTGGAGTAATATGCAGCAGGAGCCCCTCCTCGAGCAATTAGACTGGTTTTTCACTTCGTTACATTGGACTAACGCTTACCCAAATACCATGGTTAAACCCCTCAGTAAGCCTGTCTCTGACCATATACCTTGTCTGGTGTCCATCCAAACCACTATCCCTTGAAGCAAAGTTTTTAGATTTGAACCATACTGGATTCTACACCCTGGATTCACTGACATAGTGCAGGAGGTTTGGAATAGACCTGTTCGTTCCCATAATGCTACCACTGTCCTCTGCCGTAAGTTCAAGGCCCTAAGATATGCCCTGAAAAAATGGAGCAAAACCATTTCTCGCATCTCCGTTGCCCTCGTCAACTGTAGTGAGACCTTGGCACAATTAGACGAGCTCGAAAACAATAGAGTCCTAACAATCCCAGAGATGAACTTCCGCAACATTCTTAAGAAGCATCTCTTGCGTCTCCTCAATTACCAAAACATATACTGGAAGAAACATTGTACAATCCGTTGGGTCAAATTTGGCGACAAAAATACTAAGTTCTTCCAAGCTGTTGCCACTGAACGATATCGATGCAACAACATTGCCAGCCTCAGAAAGGACACGGGTGAAATTGTAGATGAACACGCTGAGAAAGAGGCCGTACTTTTTCAAACCTATACTGATCGTCTGGGCACCTCTCGACCAACTGAAATGAAGTTCAATCTACCTGACATCATACAGCCTCATGCAAACCTAGACCAATTGACTGTTCCATTCACACATGTGGAGATCGACGAACTAATTAAAGCTATGCCTTCGGATAGAGCACCTGGTCCAGATGGGTTTAGTGGGGCATTCCTTAAAGCTTGCTGGCCCTTGATCAAACACGACTTCTATTCTCTGTGTGACCAGTTTTATGAAGGCAGACTGGACCTCACGAGCATAAATGATGGTTTGATCACTCTGATCCCAAAAACGACTTCTCCTGAAACGGTTAATGATTACAGGCCGATCACATTCCTAAACTGCTGTCTAAAGCTTATTACTAAACTTCTGGCCAATCGCTTATAGCGTGTCATCCTACAAATAGTCCACACAAACCAATACGGTTTCATCAAAGGTCGCACGATCCAAGACTGCCTCGCCTGGGCCTTCCAGTACATTCATCAGTGCCAAGCCTCAAAGCGAGAGATTATTCTTCTGAAATTGGACTTCGCCAAAGCCTTCGACACGATCGAGCACGCCACCATGCTTAACATCATGAAACACATGGGATTTAATGACAAGTGGCTGTCGTGGATTGATTGTATCTTTTCCACTGGCAGATCTTCTGTGCTGCTTAACGGGGTTCCGGGCCGACAGTTTCATTGCCGTACGGGTGTACGCCAGGGGGACCCTCTATCCCCCCTAATCTTTGTCCTGGCCGCTGACCTCCTCCAGGCTGCCATCAATGATGCCTTCCGACAAGGATGAATCCAACTGCCCTTCCCGTGCCCAGGTCAAACGGAATACCCGGTGATACAATACGCCGATGATACGATTCTGGTAATGCCAGCCTGCCTGCAACAAGCGGCCACCATGAAAGAGATGTTGAATGACTATGCTTCCTCGATTGGCTTGCGAATCAACTTTCATAAGTCCACACTTATACCAATCAACCTCTCTGCTGCGGCAGCCACTACCTTGGCAAATCTATTTGGTTGCTCGGTTGGGACGATGCCATTCACTTACCTCGGATTACCCCTTGGTACCTCCAAACCTACGATCCTAGATCTCATGCCACTTGTTTGCAGTGCTGAACGACGTCTCACCTCCACTATTGCTATGATGTCGTATGGCTATAAGCTAACTTGGCTCAATGCTATGGTCACCTTGCTCCTCATTTACGCCATGTGCACGCTTAAGTTCCAGCCAAAACTAATTGAGATGCTAGACAAGATCAGGAGGAGGTGTCTTTGGACCAAGAAATCTGAACAAGGTGAGAAATGCAACTCCCTTGCTGCATGGGGAATGGTCTGTAAGCCAAAGAAGCATGGAGGTCTCAGGGTCATTAACATCAAACTACAAAATGAAGCCTTACTAATGAAATTCCTACATAAGTTTTACAACAAAATGGATATACCATGGGTGCATCTCTTGTGGGACGCCTACTATACCGACAAGATACCACATGTTGTGCCACCAGTCGGCTCTTTCTGGTGGCGCGACATCTTGAAGCTTACCCCCATCTTCCGCGGCATCTCGCAAGTACAAGTGGTGTCTGGCACGTCTGCGTTATTTTGGAAGGATCTTTGGGGACACGATGAACTCCAAAACACACACCCTCATGCCTTCTCCTTTGCCATGCATGAAGATATATCCATTAAGGGGCTTTTGGAGACCACGTCACTATCGGCAGCGTTTCACCTACCGCTGTCGCCACAGGCTTTATCTGAGGTACGACATATTCAAAGGATCTCCATGCACATGAGCCCGAGCACTTCCATCAATGACGTTTGGCACTATATCTGGGGCAAGACGGAATACAGATCAAAAAACTATTATTAGTATTTCTTCAGAGACGCCCATGCCCACCCCATCTTTAATAGTCTCTGGCGCTCCCATTGCACCATGAGGATTAAGATCTTCGGCTGGTTATTGTTTCATGACAGACTCAACACACGTAACATGCTGAAACGGCGCCACATGATATCGGTAATGATCACAGCTGCCTTCTTTGTGGGGGCCCAGATGAAGAGACGATGGATCATATGATTTTTACATGCCCTTTCAGTCAAGCGTGTTGGAGTCAAGTGGGGATCGTCTGGCCGACTTTTGACTGCCGTCTACACATTTTGCAAACCACCAAAGACCCATGGAGCGGACCTCTATTCCTTGACATTTTCCTCGTGGCAGCTTGGAGCTTATGGAAGGAAAGAAACAACAAGCATTTTAGAAGGGTGGATACTTCCATCAACTCCTGGATTCAGAGGTTCAAGGAAGACTTTGGTTTACTACAGCACAGAACCAAGAGGGCTCACTCTGCCCTTGTAACTTCCTTCCTAGCTCATCTTTGACACATTAGTAGTTCTCCATTTGTACTTACTTGGCATGTGTCTTCATTTTAGCCTCTGTCCATACCTAACATCTTGGTTTGGCAGGGTTGAAATGCTTGTACATATGATGTAACTGTGTAAAACAACTCCATTATATATGAAAACACAGTAGGAGCCTCTCCTACTATCCTTCCCATCAAAAAAATTGGTTCTAAACGTGATGTTTTTGACTTTGTTACCTTTGACCATGGTATTTTTTGGGCCATCTCTGTTGTGTTCCACCGCCAACTCAATACGCTCTGGGAATTAATGGTGGTCTACGGCCCGGCGGACACTCCCTTTCCCCTCTTTTCCTGGATGAAATTTCTAACAAGGTCGAGTCTTGCACCCTTCCCCTCCTGATCGGAGGCGATTTTAACCTGCTGCGCTCTCCGACTGATAAGAACACCGGTAACTTTTCCTGGGTGCTCGCGGATGCTTTTAACGATTTTATTAGCTCTTGCGCTCTTCGTGAGATTCCTAGGGTGGGATCCAGGTTCACTTGGACTAATCATCAGATATCTCCTATTCGCTCAGTCTTGGATCGTGTTCTTGTCTGCCCGAATTGGGACCCCCTTTTCCCGCTTGCGACTCTCAAAACAAAGGCTATTGTAGGCTCGGACCATGCTCCACTCATTCTTGACGCGGGGCTTCACTATGCTTTCATCCCTCCTCGGTTCCAGTTTGATGCATCTTGGCTTCTAATCGGAGGCTTTGGTGACCTCCTCGGTTCTAGAATCCTTGACATTCTTTCGACTGCCCGTCGCTCCTTCGGCCCCATGGATGATTGGCATCATTGCTCATACTCTCTGCGCAGGTTTTTGCGTGGCTGGTCTCGTAATCACGCGGTGCAAGAACACAAAGATAAAACCCTCCTCTTGGCTCAGATTGATGCTCTAGATGCTCGGGTCGATTCTTCTGGCCTCTCTGATTCTGAATGGGCTTTGCGCTTTTCCCTTGAGCAATCTATGGTGCAGCTACATCGTCTTGCTGAAATTTATTGGTGCTAGAGGGGCACGATTAACTGGCTGCTTAAAGGAGACTCCCCAACTGCCTATTTATTTTCCATTGCCAATGGGAGGCAACGTACATGCATGATTGACAGCTTGATGATTGAAGGGGTTAGGGTTTCAGACGATGGTATCATCATGAATCACATAGTCGATTTCTTCTCCTCCCTCCTCTCTGCCGAACCTGACCAGGGGTTCAGAATCCCTTCTAACTTTTGGGACCAAGGGGATAGGGTGTCCCTGGAAGAAAACCTTGCCCTTATGATACCTTTCTCTGAAGAGGAGATTTCTTACTCTATTAACAAAGCTAATACTAACTCTGCGTCTGGCCCGGATGGCTTCTCTATTCCTTTGTTTAAAACTTTTTGGCCTCAACTCAAGCCTCTCAATTGTGCGGTTATTCAAGGGTTCTGTTTGGGGACAATGGACATCTCTAGGCTCAGTTATGCGGTTATCTCCCTCATTCCTAAGATTAAGGATGCATAGCTCATTTCCCAGTTTAGGCCTATTGCTCTTATCAATAATTTTGCCAAATTCCCCACCAAATGTCTGGCCACGCATCCTAGTCTGGTGGCTCACCGTACCCTCTCTCCTACTCAACATGCCTTTGTAAAGGGGCATTTTATCCTTGATGGGGCCCTCTGTTTGCATGAGCTCGTTCATGATATCCACAAATCAGGCAACAAGGCTGTTATTCTTAAACTGGAGTTTGAAAAAGCCTATGATTCTGTGAGCTGGGGTTTCTTAAGACAAGTGTTGTTGGCTAAGGGCTTTGACGGTGGTGTGGTTCATCGAATTATGCAGTTGTTCATGGGTGGCCACACTGTCATTTCTGTTAATGGGAAAGTGTAGGATCGAAAGTATGTCTAGAGGGGGGTGATTAGACTACTTGACCAAATAAAAATATAGACTTTTCCCAATTTTAAGTCTTGGCAGATTTTAGCAACTTAGCACAAACAAGTAATCAACCTACACAAGCAATTTTAAGAGTATAGCAGCGGAATGTAAAACAATTGCATATAAAGGTAAAGGGAGGAGTTTGGAGGGAGCAAACGTAATGTAGACATGGAGATTTTTGGCGTCGTTCCGATAGATGGTGCTATCGTACATCCACGTTGATGGAGACTTCAACCCACGAAGGGTAACGGTTACGCGAGTCCATGGAGGGCTCCACCCACGAAGGGTCCATGAAGAAGCAACCTTGTCTATCCCACCATGGCCATCGCCCACGAAGGACTTGCCTCACTAGGGTAGATCTTCATGAAGTAGGCGATCTCCTTGCCCGTACAAACTCCTTGGTTCAACTCCACAATCTTCGCGGAGGCTCCCAATTGACACCTAACCAATCTAGGAGACACCACTCTCCAAAATGTAATAGATGGTGTGTTGATGATGAACTCCTTGCTCTTGTGCTTCAAGTGATAGTCTCCTCAACCTTCAACTCTCTCTCTCTCTCTCATAGGATTTGATTTGGTATAAAGATGATTTGAGTGGAAAGCAACTTTAGGAAGGCTAGAGATAAAGATTTATGTGGTTGGATTGGAATATCTTGACCTCAACACAAGTGTAGGTGGTTCTATCTCAGAAAATGTATGTTGGAAGTGTAGGCATAGTCTTATGGATCTCTCCATGAATGAAGAGTGGGTGGAGGGGTATATATAGCCTCCACACAAAATCTAACCATTACACACAAATCACCAAACTCGGTGGGACCGAATCATATAACTCGGTCGGACCTATTTAGTTCAAAATGTGAACATTAGGATTTTCGATGGGACCGATATGTCAACTCGGTGGGACCGATTCCATTAGGTTTAGGGCATAACGTAATCTCGGTGAGACCGATTAGACAAACTCGGTGGGACCGATTTTGGTAATAGGCAAACTCGGTGGGACCGAGTTGCTCATCTCGGTTAGACCGAAACTTTACGAAGGGGAAATAGAGAGTTTGCATTGCAATCTCGATGGGACCGATCGCTCATCTTGGTTAGACCGAAACGTTACAAAGGGAAATAGAGAATTTGCAATCCCATCTCGATGAGACCGAGATCCCTATCGGTGAGACCGAAGTGACTAGGGTTTCTGGCGGTAGCTATGTCAAGTGAACTCGGTGGCGCCGGATAGAAGATTTCGGTGGGGCCGAGTTTGACTTTTGGTTTGGGACATATGTGGATATGGGAAAGTAGTTGAGGGTTTTTGGATCATATCACTAAGCATTTTGAGAAAGCAACTCATTAAGCAACACCTCACCCCCTTTTAATAGTATTGGCTTTTCCTATGGACTCAATGTGATCTTGGATCACTAAAAGTAAAATGTAGAGTCTTGTGCTTTGAGCTTGAGCCAATCTTTTGTCCTTAATTAGCATTTTGAGGGGTCCACTTTCTAATCCATGACATGCCAATCATTGAGCTTTTCCTGAAATATTTATCTTCAAGTTGCATTAGCTCAATGAGCTATATGTTGTTAGGAATTACCAAAACCACCCAGGGATAGTTGCACTTTCAATCTCCCCATTTTTGGTAATTGATAACAACATATAGATCAAAGCTTCGACAAATGATTATAAGATTGAAAAACATCGTCGCTTTGAGAAGTATGTGATAAGCAAGAGCTCCCCCTAAATTTGTGCATTATTTAAAATTTTCTTTTGAATGCAAATGCACAATCGATTAGGATTATGGGTTACTCTTCCATGTCACATACATCTTGGTAGAGCGCTCAAAATGATAGAAATTAGAAGCATGCACTCATCACCAAGCAAGTGAATGATCATATATGGAATATAAAGGATAGCATCATTCAACCAAACTTTAATGTAGCATATGATCAACCACATGATCACATAAGTATCTCACAAGGACACAAAAAGTTCAACCAAAAGCAAGAGAGATAAAAATCAAGACACTCTCTCTCGAAGCCTATGATATATACATATTTCTCCCCCTTTGGCAACAAGTTACCAAAAAGTTTGAAAATGCATAGTGTTATACGTCTCTCAGGCTTGGTCTTCGGGAGGTGGTGTAGATAGAACTCCAAGGACGAAGGCTTTCAACGATGTAGTTGGAGCTGATGGAGTGGGTGCTGGAGGTGGCACTGGAGCTATAGTTGCTGGTGCTGACACTGAAGCTCTGGCATCTGAGACTGGCACTGCAGCAGACCTTGGACCTCGTGGCACACGCTGAAAAGCATCAATGGTTGCTTTTCCTTTCCTCTCCTCTGCTTCCTCCTGAAGCTGCTTAACTGCAGTCTGAATCTTAGTCACCTTCAGATCAAGATCATAGAATTTTGTCTCCACAATCCTCTCCATCCTCTCCTGATTCTGAGTCAGGGTGGCCAAGCCCTTCTCAATCCTCAGTGTAGCTTGAATCAGATAGCCTAACTGATCTTGCTTGCTCTTCAGGAAGACTCAAGATGCCTCTTCAACACTTGGCATCTGGGCAGCTTTCTCAGCCTTTTCCTTGGCTCTCTTCTCCTGGACTTGAGCTGATGATGGTTCTTCCTCATTCATCACAGGAGTGATGTCTTCAAACTCAGGATATAGAGGTAGATGCTCCTTGTCCAGCAAATAAGTCCCTGTGCCCATCTTAGAATTGATGATCTCCTGAATATGTGGAGCATACCCACAACCCCTCTTTTGATCAGCAGCAGTCCTTTTCATAGTTTCTACTATCAGGCTCATAACTTTGAACTTCTGGGGAACATCAAAAATTTGCAGCATGTTGATGGAGTGTCCTCTGATCATCTTGTGATCTCCTGACTTGGGTAGAAATGTGTGCCTTAAGATCCAGTTGATAGTAGGCAGACCAGATAACAGGAAATGTACAGATCCAAGCTTGTGTGTCTCCAAAGCTTTATCAGGGATCTCTTTGTACATGTTTGCCATGGAGTTGTGGTCTTTCTTCTTGGTGGCATACACATCCAAGTCATCCGCATGTTCCTATGGGGCATTGATTAGCTTGGCCCATTCATCAACTGTGGACTGGTACCTGGTACCCTTAGACATCCAAACTATCCTTCCATCTGGATAGAAGTGGGCAGTGGAGTAGAACTGCATGATCAACTCATCATTCCATTTGGTGAGCTTTTTCCAATGAATTCATCTACTCCACAAGCCTTAAAGCTGTCATACACTCCTGGGGAGTGATCTTCATTCTCCTGGATGAATTCCCAATCAACCCATTTCATGTCACGCACTATGGGCTTCTTGTCAAGCAGAATGGTTTCCTAGAAATCTTGTTGTTCCTTTGTATGGAACCTGTAGTCAACTGCAGTCCTCCTCCTAACAGCATAGGGATCAGACTGTCTCCATAACCTCAATCTTGCATCTTTCCTGGTGTGCATGTCCTCAGCAACTGGATGAGCATCATTGTGGTCAGGAATTTTGGGCTCCAACTTCCTCAAAACATGAGAATCATCTTCTTCTTCTTCAGCTTTAGGGACTAGGGCCTTGTTCTTCTCCTCAGCAGGTATACTCCTGGTGTTCCTCTTGGGTTTTGGGGGTTTCTGAGCAGCAGCCTTGGGAGTAGATTTGGGCTTAGATGGAGCGGCCCCTGACTTGATTGCATCTCCCATAAGCTTCTGAGCCTTAGGAGCTAGAGCAGCATCCTCTTCCTCTTCTTCTGGATCTCTCATAATGGAGGATCTAACAAGCACGCTGGCACTGGTCTTATTGACACTTTCCTTCCTTTTCTTTCCTTCTCCAACTACCTCTTTAGTTGGCTTGGAGGTTTCAGCGGTTGAGGCTCTGGCCTTAGACATGGGAATCCTCTTTGCTGGAGCCTTCTTGTGCATCCCTGGCTTTGTTGTAGCAGTTGAGCCATATTCTTTCTTCATAACCTTCTTCTTGGAGCTGACTTCCTCCTCAACAGCCACATAATCCTCATCTTCGGAATCTGAGGTCTTCTTCTTCCTTGTTCTGGTGGCTGGCTTGGGCCAGTTGCTTGGTGTGCTCCTGCTGCCATCATCAAAAGTGCTAGAGGGACTAGTGCCATCACTCAACTGCACCTATTCCTCTGACTTGTTCTGGCTGTCGCTCTGGTCAGACATATCTACAAACTTACTGACAGCGGACACTATAAATAGATATAGATGAGGTAGAGTGGATGAGCATCTGTAGCGACCAGTCCTCAAATGGTCCAATCTCTGTGCTCAGGTGTCATCCCTGGATCAGTAATGCTGACACCACACAGTACTTGAAGGATTTATAACAGAGTAGCAATCACACACTTATTACATCGAGTGTCTCAAAAGAGAACTTATTACAATAAATATGGCTTAAGGCCATCTAATAACGATAACAGCGGAAGGCTTGGAAGATAAGTGAGTCCATTAACTCCAACGGCATCACTGAGTATAGAACCACGACCTAAAAACACCTTAATCATCGTCTAAAAAGTCTGCAACATTAACGTTGCAGCCCGAAACGGGTCAGCACATGGAATATGCTGGCAAAATAACACATAGAGAGTAATGGAATGAAATAGGCTATTCTATATGCATATTTGGCTGGTGGAAAGCTCTATGGTTACAGTTTTGCATAAAGCCAATTTTTCCCTACTGCAAAGGAATAAATTTTATTTAACTATCATGGTAGTTGTTAAACATTGAGAATGGTTGACAGCATTCTCAATCCCAATTAAGCATCATCATTAAACAAAACCCAACAAAATTAATTTTAGAGTAACATGTTGAGATTCACATGATAATCCAGGTACTAGATACTCAAGATGTCCATAACCGGGGACATGGCTAATCATGATTAGTTTATACACTCTACAGAGGTTTGCGCACTTTTCCCCACAAGACTCGATCGCCTCCGTTTGGTTTCTCGCACTACATGGTGTTTGAGAAAATGGATGACCGAGACATAGTCATTCAGAAGCGCTAGCACCTTGCGATCGGGTAGACCGTTACACCTACTTTCCCCTACATCTGCTAGTCTACCATTGTAAGAGTTTGCACAACTTAATCAACTATGCTAGAGGCCATAATAGCTTGTGACTGCACACGGAAGTTTCTAGCATGAATAATCTCATGATCCCTTTGAGCCTGGGTGGCGGTCCATAAAGAAAACAGGCAATCACTGGAATACCCAGGTGCCTCAATCCACCCCGATGTGTATTTAAGTTGCCACCTTAAATAAACCATTAATTAACAATCTCACATCTGTCATGGATACACTCACCCAATCCACGTCTACTAGCATAGCATGGCACAATAAGCAAACGTAGAAGTAACTCCCAAAGGTTTGATAATAACAGGTAATAGGTACTACCTCAACTACTTCCCAAACCCACAATTTAATTAGATCCTAATCATGCAATGTTTGAGGATTGATCTAATGCAATAAAACTGGGTAGAGGGAAAACATGATCAAAGTGTTACTTGCCTTGCTGATGATCCGGGAAACCTAGCGATTCGAAGTAGCAAGCGGCGCACTCCGAGTACTCTATCACAAACAAACAAGCATACAATAAGTACTCAATTAATGCACAGGTAAAACTCAAATAAGAGATCTAACCAGAAAGTTCAACTTAAGAACACCGGTTGGCAAAAAGAATCAAAATGAACGAAGCAACAAAAGACAAACAACAAAAGAAACAGGCTTCATTTACTATTATGGATCTAGGGCAATTTTTATAGTGACAAAACTTGTTTGAGTTGGTTAAACGGAAAGAGGGTTTCTAGATGAAACTCCAGGCGCTTGAATCGCCTGATTCCGATAAACGAGCGAAAAGTTAGACTAAAACGAAAATCGGATCAGGAAGCGCGATCAGAAAAATCGTGGATTTAATCCGAGAAAAATAAAAATGACGAATGTTCGTTAAAACAAATGAACGGACGAACGCTCGCTAATTAAATAAACCGGAGAAACCGATCTATTTAAAAAAACCGAAACTAAAAAAACAAACAAAACCGACGGAAAACCGATCGGTTTTCTAAAAAAACGGCGGCGGAAACTACCTCCGACGGCGGTCCGGCGAGGCGGCGCGGTGGCGGTCCGGCGGCGGCGGGCGGCGGCCTAGGGTTAGGGTTTCAGGGCGGGGCGCGGCTTGGGCTGGCCTTGGGGCCTCGGGGCGCTATATGAAGGCCCGGCCAGGCGGAGTCCTGGCCGGTTACGGCCCAAGGTCGGTTCGGACTATTTTTTTAAATAATTACTCTCGGAAAAAAAACTGAAGGAATACTAAACAGACTCTGAGGGAGTCCTGGATTAGGGGGTGTTTGGGTAGCCGGACTATACCTTCAGCCGGACTCCTGGACTATGAAGATACAAGATTGAAGACTTCGTCCCGTGTCCGGATGGGACTTTCCTTGGCGTGGAAGGCAAGCTTGGCGATGCGGATATTCAAGATCTCCTACCATCGTAACCGACTCTGTGTAACCCTAACCCTATCCGGTGTCTATATAAACCGGAGGGTTGTAGTCCGTAGGCAATCAACTCCATACACAACAATCATACCATAGGCTAGCTTCTAGGGTTTAGCCTCCTTGATCTCGTGGTAGATCTACTCTTGTACTACCCATATCATCAATATTAATCAAGCAGGAGTAGGTATTACCTCCATCGAGAGGGCCCGAACCTGGGTAAAAACATCGTGTCCCTTGTCTCCTGTTACCATCCGGCCTTGACGCACAGTTTGGGACCCCCTACCCGAGATCCGCCGGTTTTGACACCGACATTGGTGCTTTCATTAAGAGTTCCTCTATGTCATCGCCTTTAGGCCCGATGGCTCCTTTGATCATCAACAACGATATGGTCCAGGGTGAGACTTTTCTCCCCGGACAGATCTTTGTCTTCGGCGGCTTTGCTCTGCGGGCCAATTCGCTCGGCCACCTGGAGCAGATCGAAAGCTACGCCCCTGGCCATCAAGTCAGGTTTGGAATCTTAAACTACACGGCTGACATCCGCGGAGACTTGATCTTCGACAGGTTCGAGCCACAGCCAAGCGCGCCGCACTATTTCGAGGGGCATGATCTAGCTCTGCCTCCGGACAGTGTCCTGGAGGCCGCACACGCATCGGTTCCGACCCCTAACTCGGAGCCTATTGCGCCAATCGAGGATGAGCGGTTGGACGTCACCTCGGGGGCTTCGATCTCAAAGGCGATCGAGCCGAACGCTAGCCCCGCACTCTGCATGATCCATGACTCTGAGGATCCGGACTCCTTTCCGAACTCTGAACCCCCCGCGCCCCTGCCGATCGAATCCGATTGGGCGCCGATAATAGAGTTCACCGCCGCAGACATCTTTCAGCCCTCGCCTTGTGGCGATATCCTGAACTCTCTCAAGTCTCTCTCCTTATCAGGAGAGCCCTGGCGGAACTATGGTCAGCGAGGATGGGATACGGACGATGAGGAAATTCAAAGCCCACCCACCACCCACTTGGTAGCCACTGTCGACAATTTAAACGACGTGCTCAACTTCAACTCCGGAGACATCGACAGCATGGATGAGGATGTAGGAGATACCAACGAACCAACGCCCATAGGGCATTGGACAGCCACCTCATCTCACGATGTGTACATGGTGGATACCCCTAAAGGAAGCAACAACGAGGAAAAAGGGGATGGGGCGGGAGATCGACCCCCCGAAAAGCAATCAAAGCGTCGGCGTAAACGCCGACCCAAGCCCCGCCTCGACAAAAACCCAGCCATAGAGCAGGACGAGCCGGTAGACGATGATCAGGCCTTAGAGCAACCGTCCGAACAGGGCAACACGGATAGAGAAATCGAACATCCCTCCCCCAGTGAAAACGGCATTCCGGACGACCTCACGCCGAATAAACCTATGGAGCAGAAGAATCTCCATGAGAGGCTCGTTGCAACTGCACGCAGCCTAAAAAAGCAGAAGCGGAAGCTAAAAACAGTGGAAGATGCACTCCGGATTAGATGGAGCAAAGTAATCAATACCACAGATAAGTACGGCGACAGTCGCCGCACTAAAAGCTATCCGAAAAGAAAGCTACTGCCTGAATTCGACGAAGAGGCCCTAGAGCCCTCGCATTCAAAAAATGAAAAAGCCACACGGTCGGATAGATGACCCCATAAAGCGGCAAGCGGCACCGCACCTAAATCGGCATGCGACCCATGTAAGGATTCGCATCATGGCCCAGTCAGGTCCATTTATGGGCCAAGAAAGCAAGCTCTCGTAAGCAACGCTATGAAGCCATCATCAGAATCCAGCACACCCAAATACAGGGGCGCCGCACACCCCCTATGTTGCACCGATGAGGTCCTGGACTATGAATTCCCAGAGGGATTCAAACCCATAAACATAGAGGCATATGATGGAAAAACAGACCCTGGAGTTTGGATCGAGGATTATATCCTCCACATACACATGGCTAGAGGAGATGATCTCCACGCCATAAAATATTTACCCCTTAAGCTTAAAGGGCCAGCCCGGCATTGGCTTAAAAGCCTTCCCGAAAACACAATTGGAAGCTGGGAAGAGCTCGAGGATGCTTTCCGAGCAAACTTTCAAGGGACCTATGTCCGCCCTCCGGATGCAGACGATCTTAGTCACATAACTCAACAACCCGGAGAATTAGCTCGGCAGTTCTGGAATAGATTCCTCACTAAAAAGAATCAGATAGTCGACTGTCCGGACGCCGAAGCCTTAGCAGCTTTCAGGCATAACGTCCGAGACGAATGGCTCGCCAGACACCTCGGCCAAGAAAAGCCAAGAACAATGGCCGCACTAACAAGCCTCATGACCCGCTTTTGTGCAGGGGAGGACAGCTGGTTGGCAAGGTGCAGCCCCAGCGACCCAAGTACATCCGAAACTAGGGATGGAAACGGAAAACCGCGACGCAACAAGGACCGTCGCTGGACTAAGGACAAAAGTCCGAAGAGCACGGCAGTCAATGCCGGATTCAAAGGCTCACGACAAAATCAGGAAAAATCGCCCCCCCAGGATAACAGGGACGATCCATCCAACCTAAATAAAATCCTGGACAGGATATGTCAGATACACAGTACTCCCGGGAAGCCTGCTAACCATACCCACAGAGACTGTTGGGTTTTCAAACAATCCGGCAGACTCAATGCCGAACACAAGGGGCTCGACACACCAAGCGAAGACGAGGACGAACCCCAAAAGCAGAGCACCAGGAAACAAAAGAACTTCCCACAAGAAGTAAAAAACAGTGAACTCACTTCACATAACAAAACATGCGGCGCCCGTAAAGGTACGCACCACACGGCCCATCCCCAAAGGGTCCTGCCACTGGTTGTCAAAACCGATCATCTTCAATCAGCTAGATTATTCTAGGAATATCAAGAATGTAGGCTGGACTGCCTTGATACTCAATCCAATAATTGGCGGACTCCAGTTTTCAAATGTCCTTATGGACGGCGGAAGTGGACTAAACCTGATATATCAGGATACAATCCAGCACATGGGGATAAACCCAGCAAGAATCTGCCACAGCAAAACCGCCTTTCAAGGGGTAATACCTGGTCCAGACACCCATTGTATGGGTTTTCTCCGGCTCGAAGTCATATTCGGCTCTGCCGATAACCTCCACCATGAAAAGCTGACCTTCCATATCATCCCGTTCTCAAGTCGCTATCAAGCACTACTAGGACGCGAAGCTTTCGCTCGCTTTAATGCAATACCGCATTATGCATCTCTTACGCTTAAGATGCCCGGTCCACAAGGCATCATCTCTTTGAAGGGGAAGCACTAAAGTGCGCCTCCCCAAGCGGAGGACTGTGCGGCCGCTTTGACAGCCCCATAGCAAAATGGCCTCACCGGCCAAAAAACTTCGAAATAGGTCATTCAAGACCACGAACGCGGATAGACGAGTTCGGTGCAAAATCATCATTGATGCAGGCCTAGAAGCCATATACCCCCGCACTAGGGGCTCCACGCATATACAATAAGAGACAATAAAGCTCAATCTTATATATCTTACTTTATACTTTGCTTATTTTAAACTTTTTCGGCACGACCCGTTTTCAACTCAGTTCCTCTCTTTTACAGATGAACGTCGTGCGGCGCCCGTCCAGGATACGGCACAACGGAGACACAGGCGCAGACGTGCAGTAGGGACCCGTCCTAAAGGATTCTTTTTAGATTAAGACCCTGCGTAAACCTTTTTTACTGTCTCTTGTTGCTACACATCCCCTGGTTTTTTCTTTCTGATATAACCAAGGAGGAGGCTGGCGTCTTGGCATGTGGCCACGTCAGAATTTTTGCACGTACCTGGACACTAGGGGCTTTTTTAATAAAGAGTGTTGTTTCGCCCGCACTCATAAAGACCGAACACCTTAGGGAGTGTTCGGCGTCGCGAGTTTTGGCATTATATGCATCAGCTCCGAATCATGTCTTTGGTCAAATGTTGGGTTGCCCGGCTCCTGAGTTCGGCTACCTTACGTTCCGCTCTATCGGCTAAGGTAGCACCAGGAGAACTACTGCGATTGTGCCCCGGTTCGGCCGGGCGAGCACCTCAGTAGAGAAAGCCGAAAACTGACTGTCATGATGTAGCGTGAGACTGGTCAGCCACTCGATGACCTATCGGAATCTATCGGATTCCTCCGCTTTAACGAAGGGCCGCTTCCCGGTCAGGCACATACGCGCCCCAAACTCGGACGAGCGCAGTTGCCACCAAGGAGCTACCTAAATAGTCTCATTGTCAAACTCCTATGGCTAAGTGAAAGTGTTAAAGCATTATAGTCCGGTTGCCTGGCCCGCTGCGCTATCACCTCCTTTGTAGGACCAAGACGTTGGGTTAAGTGTGAAAATGCGTCTTCTGCGAGCACCCCCGCACTATGTGCGTGGGGGCTGAAGCCAACGACTGCCATCTTTCAGATTCTGTATATATATATATATATATATATATATATATATATATATCTTAAAATGGCCGCACAGGAGGTGTTCCCAATACTTGAAGGCACAAGTATAAAAAAGGCCACTACAGTTTATCAAAATATTACTTTATAATTACATATGCCATCATAACATAGCATCTTTCGGGCACTGCGTCTCTATTACACGAGCACCTTCAAGAACTTCCTGAAAATAGTGCTCGGAGGGTAGTCGGCTTTTGTCCGAATCTCGGAACGCAACAACAGTGGTCTCCATCTCTGCCCAGTATGTCTTAACACGGGCAAGAGCCATCCTAGCGCCCTCTATGCATGCTGACCTCTTCATTGCATTTATACGCGGCAACGCGTCAAGGAATTGCTGCACCAAGCTGAAATAACTCTTCGGCTCCGATCTCCCCGGCCACAGGTGACCCATGACGTACTTCATGGCGAGTCCAGACAACCTATTCAGTTCAGCCCATTGAGCCAAACGATCATCCACTACCAGTGGACGCTCTGGATTGTGAAACTGCGACCAAAAAAGCTTTTCCACTTCGCGATCTTTTTGATCTCGAAAGTGTTCGGTCGCATCAGCAGCACTCGCGGCCAAGTCCAGATAGGTATCCTCCACACTCAACATCCGGTCCAACGGATCAAACTTCGGATCACAAAATTTCCTTCGCAGCATAAAGGGCTTTCCAGCCGCAATCTTTTCGGCCTGACGCAGCTCCTCCTTCGCAGCTCTCATTGCAGAGCGCGCGTCCTTGGCATTGGCAACGGCCTTCTCTAAGTCCGTTTGTTTCGCCTGGTCTTCTTTTTCAAGAAGTCTGCAACGGTCTGTAGCGCTTTTTAACTTTTCGGCCATCTCGGCCATCTCTTCCTTGCTTTGGCAATGAGCAGCCTGTTCGTCTCTCAGCTCTTCAAGGGCTTTCCTGGTGGTCGCGTCACTTTCGCTGGCTTGTTCTTTAGCTCGGGCAAGTTCTGCCTTAAGACTCTCCACGGCGGCCGCACCATCTGCGTCAAGCACACACATCGTAAGACACAGGCATAAAACTGTTCTTACCTGATGCCGCCCGAGGAATTACATACCTTGAGCCTCATCAAGCCGCTTATTGACAAGCGTGATGTCGTCATCTGCCACGTCCAATTGCCGCTTTAGTTCGGCAAAATCGTCAGTTCGGCTCGATTCTGGACACCCTACCGCCTACATTCAAAGGCGACATCTTAGACCTGGGATTATGATCCTCCACATGCCGTCATTTCTTGACGACGCGCAGAGTCTCAGGGGCTACTATCTACACAGGGCGCATCTTACTCATGCGCAACTGACAAAAGTATACATTATCTAATGTACCTCGAAGCCCGTCAGTAAACTTTTGACGGCCTCATACAATACGCTCTCTACGGATGAAATCCTTTCAATCACCATGCCCATCAATGTGCGGTGCTCCTCTGAGATAGAAGCTCGCCCCAGCAGAATCTTTAGCTCCTCCGGCCGAGCACCAGACGGTGCCGGGCTCGTCCCATGACCTCTTTCGAAGGCCGGACGCGGAGAACCTCGGGGGGCCGCATAGCCACCTTCCGCCCCTGCCGGATTTGGAGAAACCCTCCGCGATGACACCTCAGGGTCGCCCGACTTGCTAGGCGGCACGGCAGGGGGAGGCGTCCCGCTCTCCATCATCTCCGGAAGGAGATCCCTCGAATACGAGCTCTGCTGAGACGGGCTGAGGTTCGAGCTACAAGATAAAGGTTTGGTCAATCTTCTCAGGTATAAATCAAGGACTTCCCTCATCCCTCAAAAGGAAAATCTTTTCTCCACTTACGGCTTGCTGGAGGGCTGATCCCCTTGAGGGCGTAGTCTGGCCGAGGAACTCCCCAGCGTCGGACCCTCTGACGAGGATTTTCTCCCCCGTTTCGAGGCCATGGTTTCCGGGTCGTCAGGGGCGGCTCTCTTCTTCCCCTTAGGAGAGGAATTGTCGGTTCCTCCCTTCGGAGCAGCCTCCTTCGAGGAGGCCATAGCTTCCTTGTCCTCCCCCTCCAAAGGCATTATCTCCAGCATCCTGACCAGCATGGGATCCGGCCTGGTTTCAGGAAGGGGAGCCGGACACCTGATCAGCTTTGCCTTCGCTATCCACTCCTGTTTAAAAGGATGGCTCTTTTAGGGGCAAGTTTATGACAATTATACGGATAGAAGGTCTGGGCACAAGGTTGCTTACTTGAGTATCCGGGCGATTGCAGCTTAGGCATGCGTCCTCGGTTAAATCCGGACACATCTCTTGTGATCCAAAGAACAGTCTATACATCTCCGCGGGCGTTGCGCCCATAAAGTTCTGGAGAGCTCGCGGTCCCTCTGGATTAAACTCCCATAGGCGAAGGGGGCGACGTTTGTCGGGCAATATTCGGCGAATCAGCATGACCTGCGTCACCTTAAGCAAGCTGAGGTCTCCTTCCAAGAGATCCTTAATTCGGCCCTGTAACAGGGGCACGTCTTTGGGCAAACCCCAATCTAACCCTCTGTTAACCCATGACGCTAGCCGTGGTGGGGGACCCGAGCGAAAGGCAGGAAGCGCCACCCACTTGGTGCTCCGGGAAGCGGTGATATAAAACCACTCTCGTTGCCACAAGCCTAGATCCTCTTGAAAAGAGCCCTCGGGCCATGGAGCATCAGCATTTTTGCTTATAACAGTGCCTCCGCACTCTGCGTGCCGTCCCTTGATCATCTTTGGCTCCACTTTGAAAGTCTTGAGCCATAATCCGAAGTGAGGGGTAACACGGAGGAACGCTTCGCATACAACGATAAACGAGGAGATATGGAGGATGGACTCCGGAGCTAAGTTGTGGAATTCCAGCCCGTAATAAAACAGCAGTCCCCTCACAAAGGGGTCCATCGGGAGGCCTAACCCCGGAAGGAAGTGAGACACGAACACTACGCTCTCACCAGGCTGGGGACTGGGGATAGCCTGCCTTTGAGCAGGCAACCTGTGCGAAATTTCGGCGGTCAAGAACTTAGCCTCTCTCAACTTTAGCACGTCCTCCTCCGTGACGGAGGAGGGCATCCATCGGCCTTGAAGGTCAGAATGGGACATTGTCGAAGGTCTGAGGCGCCCGGAATCTGGAGCCTAGGGTGTTGGAACTCAAGGCGACGGGCAAACTTGTTTTGGGATTGGAGAAAAGGAGTAAGGCCCTGGTCTCTTTATAAGAGGTTGAATACCAGGAGCCCTCCCCGTAACCGTTTGGGACTCACCTTTAATCGAGAAAACATGCTAACGGGCACGATTGGGTTACCCACGTCCGTATTGATGAGAATCCCGTAAAAGGGGGGCACACGATCTCTGCTTTGACAAGGCGTGCCAAGGAAACCACCTCGCAAAACATGCTGAGGTGGAAAAGTGAAAACGATTCGAGTGAAGGACTTGGCTGTAGTGTGATGACGCACTGCGGAATACGTCGGCAGATTTGATTTGTGTTAATATTATTCTCTCTATGGCAATATGTGGAAGCTTATTTTGCAGAGTCGGACACTACTCTTGGTGTTTACAATCTTCTATGAAGGACTTGGAGGAGGAACCCGCCTTGCAATGCCGAAGACAATTTGTGCGCCGGACTCGTCGTCATTGAAGCCTGGTTCAGGGGCTACTGCGGGAGTCCTGGATTAGGGGGTGTTCGGGTAGCCGGACTATACCTTCAGCCGGACTCCTGGACTATGAAGATACAAGATTGAAGACTTCGTCCCGTGTCCGGATGGGACTTTCCTTGGCGTGGAAGGAAAGCTTGGCGATGCGGATATTCAAGATCTCCTACCATTGTAACCGACTCTGTGTAACCCTAACCTTATCTGGTGTCTATATAAACCGGAGGGTTGTAGTCCGTAGGCAATCAACTCCATACACAACAATCATACCATAGGCTAGCTTCTAGGGTTTAGCCTCCTTGATCTTGTGGTAGATCTACTCTTGTACTACCCATATCATCAATATTAATCAAGCAGGAGTAGGGTATTACCTCCATCGAGAGGGCCCGAACCTGGGTAAAAACATCGTGTCCCTTGTCTCCTGTTACCATCCGGCCTTGACGCACAGTTCGGGACCCCCTACCCGAGATCCGCCGGTTTTGACACCGACAGACTCCAAAAATACCAAAATAAATTTTTCCCGGCTTCTAAAATCAAGCCGCACAGGATGAACATTTATTTGGGGCCTAAATGAAATTTTGAAAAACGTGCATTTTCCTAAATTCAAATAAAATAGCAAATAAAACCAAAAAATCATATTTGATTTTTTTATTAAATCCCCAATATTTCTTTATTTTGGGAAAGTCATTTTATTCCCTCTCTCATAATTTTTATAATAGAAATAATTGAAGATAAAATAAATAAAATCAAATGATCCTATTTTCAGAATTTGAGACAACTCAAATATGAAAATAACGAAATCCTCAACTCTCTCCAAGGGTCCTTGAGTTGCGTGAAATTTCTAGGATCAACCAAAATGCAATAAATATGATATGCAATAATGATCTAGTGTATAACATTCCAAATTGAAAATTTGGGATGTTACAAACCTACCCCCCTTAAGATGAATCTCGCCCTCGAGATTCGGGTTGGCTAGAAAATAGGTGAGGGTGGTCCTTCAGCAAATCTTCCTCTCGTTCCCAGGTGGCTTCATCCTCCGTGTGGTGGCTCCACTGAACCTTGCAAAACTTGATAACCTTGTTGCGGGTGACTCGACTGGCATACTCTAGAATCTTAACTGGTTTCTCCTCATAGGTCAAATCACAGTCCAACTGAATTGCTTCCAATGGTACCGTATCTCTCAGCGGTATATCAGCCATCTCTGCGTGGCACTTCTTCAACTGGGATACATGGAACAAGTCGTGAACTCCTGACAATCCTTCGGGCAATTCCAACTTATAGGCTACTTCTCCCATACGCTCCAAAACTTTGTATGGGCCTACAAAACGTGGCGCTAACTTTCCCTTAACTCCAAAGCGCTTAACTCCTCGAAGTGGTGATACTCGAAGATAAACTCGGTCTCCGACTTCGTAAACTATCTCCTTGCGTTTAGAATCTGCATAACTTTTCTGCCTGGATTGAGCTACCTTGAGCCTATCGCGAATCAATTTCACTTTCTGTTCAGACTCCTTTATCAGATCCGGTCCAAACAACTGGCGATCTCCAACTTCATCCCACGATAATGGGGTCCTGCACCTCCTTCCGTACAAGGCTTCAAAAGGGGCCATCTTCAAACTGGATTGATAACTGTTGTTGTAAGAGAACTCTGCATACGACAAATTCTCATCCCATCTAGATCCGTAATCTAGCGCACAAGCTCTTAGCATATCCTCCAAAAATCTGATTGACTCTCTCAGTCTGTCCATCTGTTTGCGGGTGGAAAGCTGTGCTAAACTCCAGTCCGGTACCCAAAGTTTCATGCAACTGATTCCAGAACTTTGAGGTAAATTGGGTTCCTCTATATGATACTATGCTCCTTGGAACTCCATGCAGACAAACGATTCTAGTCATGTATATCTTTGCCAACTTTCCACTAGTATAGGTAGTCTTCACTGGAATGAAATGAGCTACCTTTGTAAAACGATCGACTACAACCCATATCGAGTCATAGCCTGAACGTGTTTTGGGCAATCCTGTAATAAAATCCATGCCTAGCTTATCCCACTTCCATTCGGGTATCGGCAATGGTTGTAGCAATCCGACTGGCTTCTGATGCTCTGCCTTTACTCTCTGACATACATCACAAACTGCTACATATTCCGCAATATCCTTCTTCATTCCGGTCCACCAGAAAATATCCTTCAAATCCAAATACACCTTGGTATTTCCTGGGTGAATCGAATACGGTGAATCATGGGCCTCTTATAGAATTAACTTCCTGATCTCCGAATCATTTGGTACATAAACACAGTCTTCAAACCATAAGGTATCGTGCTCATCCTCACGAAATCCCTTAGCTTTTCCTTTGCTCATTTTCTCCTTAATAGAAGCAATATCCTTGTCAGTCTTTTGAGCTTCTCTGATCTTATCCATCAAAGTAGACTGAATCTCCAATGCTGCTACATAGCCTCTTGAAACTATTTCCAAACATAGCTCTCGAAGATTTTTGGCTAACTCCCTTGGTAAATCTCCCGTCATTAGGGTGTTGACATGGCTCTTACGGCTTAACGTGTTAGCTACTACGTTAGCCTTTCCGGGGTGATAATGCAATTTCATATCATAATCCTTGATGAGTTCCAACCATCTCCTTTGTCTGAGGTTCAACTCCTTTTGTGTGAAAATATACTTCAAACTCTTGTGATCCGTGTACACCTCACAATGGTTTCCAATCGGAAAATGTCTCCAAGTCTTCAATGCATGCACTACGGCTGCTAATTCCAAATCATGCGTAGCATAATTCAACTCATGGGGCTTAAGCTGTCGTGAGGCATATGAAACAACTCTTCCTTCCTGCATAAGCACTGCTCCAAGTCCTCGACATGAAGCGTCACAATACACCTCATAATCCTTGGTCTGATCCGGTAAAATCAACACTAGTGAGGTAACCAAACGTTTCTTCAACTCCTAGAAACTAGCCTCACATTCCTCAGTCCATTTGAACTTGGTATCCTTCTTCAACAAATCCGTCATAGGCTTCTCAATCTTTGAGAAATTCTTAATAAACCTCCGGTAGTATCCTGCGAGTCCAAGAAAACTCCGGATATCTCCAACTGTTGTTGGGGCTTTCCAATTGGTCACAGTATCAACTTTAGTGGGATCTACTGCTATACCTTCTCTGGATATAACGTGTCCGAGAAATCCAACTTCTTTCAACCAAAACTCACATTTACTAAACTTGGCATATAATTGATGTTCTCTGAGCTTTCCAAGAACCAACCGCAAATGCTCCTTATGCTCCTCTTCATTCCTCAAGTAAACTAGGATATCATCAATGAACACTATGACGAACTTATCCAAGAACTCCATAAACACTTTGTTCATCATGTTCATAAAATATGCAGGTGCGTTAGTCAGACCAAATGACATAACGGTATACTCGGTCAACCCATACCTTGTGGTAAAAGCCGTCTTAGGTATATCCTGTTCACGAATCTTCAACTGACGGTATCCTGATCGCAGATCGATCTTGGAAAATACCTTAGCTCCTTGCAATCGATCAAACAGGTCATTGATCATTGGTAGTGGGTACTTGTTCTTGATGGTTACTTCATTCAATCCTCGATAATCAACAACCATCCTTAACGATCCATCCTTCTTCTCCACTAGAAGTACTGGCGATCCCCAAGGCGAAGAACTTGGGCGAATATATCCTTTATCCAGTAACTCCTTAATCTGCTTCTTAATCTCCACCAAATCCTTTGCGGGCATCCTATATGGTCTCTTTGATATTGGCCATGTGTCTGGCAAAAGCTCAATCAAAAACTCAATATCTCTATCCGGTGGCATGCCTGGCAACTCTTCTAGAAATACATCAGGGAAATCCTTCACTACTGGTACTTCCTCCTGCACAACTCTTGTTAAATAATTTACTTGAGTGCTCTTCGGCACATGGCGGGATACATACTTGCTCCTTCTCCCTTCTAGGGTGGTAAGCAAGATCGACTTACTGGCGCAATCGATGTTTCCTCCATACATCGACAACCAATCCATACCCAGAATTACATCCAAACCTTATGATTTCAATATTATCAAATCCGAGGGAAACACATGCCTACCTATACTTAACGGCACTTGAAAACATCCTTGGCTAGCCATATACTCCGCTCCTGGTGAGCTTACTAACATAGGTGTTCTAAGAACTTTGGTGGGCAGGTTATACTTATCCACAAATCCCCTTGATATGTATGAATGCGATGCTCCAGTATCAAAAAGAACGAGTGCAGTAAATGACTTAACCAGAAACTTACCGATTACTACATTCGGCTGCTCTTCAACCTCCTCCACGTTAACGTGGTTCACCTGTCCCCTGTTGAAAGGGTTTGGCTTCTTCCCAGAGCTTCCATTGCCATTACCATTCTGTGATTCAAGACATTCATTGGCATAATGTCTGGTCTTCTGGCACTTAAAACAAGTGACTTGGCTCAGGTCTCTCTTGGCTGGGGTTGATGGGTTGGTGCGGTTCTGGCCGTTGCTTCCTCCATTCCCATTACCATTCTTGGTGCCATTGTGATTGTGTGAGCTACCTCCTCCATGGGTATGCTGAAAATGTCCTCCCGGTCTAGGGGTAAAACGTGGCTTCTGCTGAGCTCCTGAATTGTGCTTCCCTTGTCCATACTTCCTCTTGCGATTCTCAATCTGCTGCTGCTTCCCTTCAATCATGAGAGCACGATCTACCAACTCCTGGTAATTGTTGAAGGTTGCCACCATCAACTGCATGCTTAACTTATCATTCAGTCCTTCTAGAAACTTCTCCTGCTTAGCTGCATCCGTAGCAACGTCATCTGGGGCATAACATGCTAATTTACTAAAGTCCTCCACATACTGGCCAACTGTCCTTCCTCCTTGGCGCAAGTTGCGAAACTCTCGCTTCTTCATGGCCATAGCTCCTGCTGAAACATGGGCAGTTCGAAAAGCCTATTGAAACTGGTCCCACGTGACAGTGTCGACAGGGAAAGTGGCTGTGAAATTATCCCACCATGATGTTGCGGGTCCTTCAAGTTGATGTGCGGCAAACTTCACCTTTTCCGCATCCGTGCATCCTGCTGTGGTCAACTCTCTAGCTGTCTTGCGGAGCCAATCATCTGCTACTATCGGCTCGGTGCTACTGGAAAACACCGGCAGATTCAGCCTAAGAAAATGGGCTAAGTGATCAACAGGTGGTGGTGGTGGGTTATTGTTGTTGTTCCCCTGATTCTGATTCTGGACTAGCAATTGCATCAATGTGTTTTGCTGTTGGATCAACTGGGTGAGCTCCGGTGGGAAGGTAAATCCGGGGTCACATCTCGGAGGCATCTGAGGTTTTAGAAAAGATGAGATTTAAGAATAGAGGGGGTCTAAAGGAAAAACACTACCCATATGCACATGAGGCAAAAGCAAACAATTCACTTCATTCAATCAATCAAACAAGGGCATACAATCGATCTAACTATCGCAAAAGTGCTCGGACTACTATATTTACATGGTGGACTACTACTACTGATGAGGTGGTCTACTAGAAATATTCTTCGGTTGCAGACTCCATTATATCTGCTCCAGCTTCATCAACATAGTCATCATCGCTATCATCTGGATCTGAGTCGGTGTCATCGATGATGATGTAGTCTTCCAGGCGAATCTCCTTGGGTTCTTCGTCTTCTTCTACTGGTGTAGGGCCTCCCATAAATATTTCGATCTTCTTGATCAGATCGTCATTCTTCTCCACTAATACTTCGATTTCCTCTTCATAATCTTCACGTGTAGCCTTGAGTTCTTCCTCCAGTTCCTTGATTCTTGTCCTCGCCTTCTTCATATCTATCATGTCGGTGCACATCTGGTTCTCCTGATGTCGAATGTGCTAGTTTAACTCCTGGATAAAAGCTGCAACTGATCTATCCTTTCTGGTGCTGATCATCTCCCAGTGCTCATCTCGGCGCCCACAAATCTGGTAGATAGTATCCTTGAGATCATTGCGGTAGACTTCTCCAATGTGTCCCATGGCGATGTGAGCTGCCATGCTCTTTCCTAGACTCCAAGTTGGTGCATCAAAAGAAAACTCTATGGGCTCAATGACTGGCATGAACGTCCTTCCTGGAACTTGAACTTGAATCATCCAGCGCTCTTCTTCAGGTAAAATGGCGTTGTAGGTTCCGGTGAAGCTTGGTACTCCTATGTTCAGGTATCTAGTGACTTCCTTCAAGTGACGTCCAAAGGGTGTATCTTCATCCGGTTGCGTGAACTTGTTCCTTGCATCTGCCATCCTAAAAGAGTAGAAAAGATGAGAAGTCAGAAAAAGAAGAGAGTGAGTAGTGATCTAGGTCTTTAGCTTAGTGCTCGTGTCCTACAGTCAGCGTGTGCTCTGATACCATCTTGTAGCGACCAGACTTCAAACGGTCCAATCTCTGTGCTCAGGTGTCATCCCTGGATCAGTAATGCTGACACCACACAGTACTTGAAGGACTTATAACAGAGTAGCAATCACACACTTATTACATTGAGTGTCTCAAAAGAGAACTTATTACAATAAATATGGCTTAAGGCCATCTAATAACAATAACAACGGAAGGCTTGGAAGATAAGTGAGTCCATCAACTCCAACGGCATCACTGAGTATAGAACCACGACCTAAAAACACCTTAATCGTCGTCTGAAAAGTCTGCAACATTAACGTTGCAGCTTGAAACGGGTCAGCACATGGAATATGCTGGCAAAATAACACATAGAGAGTAATGGAATGAAATAGGCTATTCTATATGCATATTTGGCTGGTGGAAAGCTCTATGGTTACAGTTTTGCGTAAAGCCAATTTTTCCCTACTGCAAAGGAATAAATTTTATTTAACTATAATGGTAGTTGTTAAACATTGAGAATGGTTGACAGCATTCTCAATCCCAATTAAGCATCATCATTAAACAAAACCCAACAAAATTAATTTTAGAGTAACATGTTGAGATTCACATGATAATCCAGGTACTAGATACTCAAGATGTCCATAACCGGGGACACGGCTAATCATGATTAGTTTATACACTCTGCAGAGGTTTGCGCACTTTTCCCCACAAGACTCGATCGCCTCCGTTTGGTTTCTCGCACTACATGGTGTTTGAGAAAACGGATGACCGAGACATAGTCTTTCAGAAGCGCTAGCACCTTACGATCGGGTAGACCGTTACACCTACTTTCCCCTACATCTGCTAGTCTACCACTGTAAGAGTTCGCACAACTTAATCAACTATGCTAGAGCCCATAATAGCTTGTGGCTGCACACGGAAGTTTCTAGCATGAATAATCTCATGATCCCTTTGAGCCTGGGTGGCGGTCCATAAAGAAAACAGGCAATCGCTGGAATACCCAGGTGCCTCAATCCACCCAAATGTGTATTTAAGTTGCCACCTTAAATAACCATTAATTAACAATCTCACATCTGTCATGGATACACTCACCCAATCCACGTCTACTAGCATAGCATGGCATAATAAGCAAACGTAGAAGTAACTCCCAAAGGTTTGATAATAACAGGTAATAGGGCTACCTCAACTAATTCCCAAACCCACAATTTAATTAGATCCTAATCATGCAATGTGTGAGGATTGATCTAATGCAATAAAACTGGGTAGAGGGAAAACATGATCAAAGTGTTACTTGCCTTGCTGATGATCCGGGAAACCTAGCGATTCGAAGTAGCAAGCGGCGCACTCCGGGTACTCTATCGCAAACAAACAAGCATACAATAAGTACTCAACTAATGCACAAGTAAAACTCAAATAAGAGATCTAACCAGAAAGTTCAACTAACTTCGGATGGCAAAAAGAATCAAAACGAACAAAGCAATGAAAGACAAACGGCAAAAGAAACAGGCTTTGTTTACTATTTTGGATCTAGGGCAATTTTTACAGTGACAAAACATGTTTGAGTAGGTTAAACAGAAAGAGGGTTTCGAGACGAAACTCCAGGCACTTGAATCGCCTGATTCCGATAAACGAGTGAAAAGTTAGACTCAAACGAAAATCCAATCAGGAATCGCGATCAGAAAAATCACGGATTTAATCCGAGAAAAAGAAAAACGACGAACGTTCATTAAAACGAACGAACGGACGAACGCTCGCTAATTAAATAAACCGGAGAAACCGATCTATTTAAAAAACCGAAACTAAAAAAACAAAACCGACAGAAAACCGATCGGTATTCTAAAAAAACGGCGGCGGAAACTACCTCCGACGGCGGTCCGGCGAGGCGGCGCGGCGGCGGGTGGCGTGGGCGGCGGCGGCGACGGCCTAGGGTTAGGGTTTCGGGGCGGGGGCGCGGCTTGGGCTGGCCTTGGGGCCTCGGGGCGCTATATGAAGGCCCAGCCAGGCGGAGTCCTGGCCGGTTACGGCCGAAGGTCGGTTCAGACTCTTTTAAAAAAAAATAATTACGCTCGGAAAAAAACAAAAGGAATAATAAACGGACTCCAAAAATCCCGAAATAAAATTTCCCTGGCTTCTAAAATCAAGCCGCACAGGATGAACATTTATTTGGGGCCTAAATGAAATTTTGAAAAACGCGCATTTTTCCTAAATTCAAATAAAATAGCAAATAAAACCAAAAAAATCTTATTTGATTTTTTATTAAATCCCCAATATTTCTTTATTTTGGGAAAGTCATTGTATTCCCTGTCTCATAATTTTTATAATAGAAATAATTGAAGATAAAATAAATAAAATCAAATGATCCTATTTTCAGAATTTGAGACAACTCAAATATGAAAATAACGAAATCCTCAACTCTCTCCGAGGGTCCTTGAGTTAAGTGAAATTTCTAGGATCAACCAAAATGCAATAAATATGATATGCAATGATGATCTAGTGTATAACATAACAAATTGAAAATTTGGGATGTTACAGCATCACAAAGTGCAAAGTTTTTACAAAAAGAATGACTTAAAAACTTAGTTTTAGTTCTTCACAAAAAGCATTTCGGAGCTACCGATTTGTAAACTTGGTGACACCGAAGCATCCTTTAGAACCTAAACTGGTGAACTCGGTCAGACCGAGTCACAGTTCGGTGGCACCGAGACTGCTAGGGTTTCACAAAGAATCAAACTCGGTCTCACCGATTTGCAGTTTTCGGTCAGACCGAAAGTGCAACTGCAATGGCCTAAGCCAAATCGGTGAGACCGATTTCTACAATGCGGTCGGTCTAAGATGAGTCCGGTGGAGACCTAACCCTAAATTTTCAAATCAAACCTAACCTAAGGGATGTTTTCAGTGGATAGATTGATTGCATATGTGGTCATGATCATGGCAAAGTAATGTGCTATGAGTCGGAGTTAAAGGAATAGCACAAAAGATCGAACTCATACCCTAATTCGGCTGAGTTCGCTACGGCGGCAACGAAGGGGCAGAAATCCGTTGATGGCAACGGAAACCAGCGGCGGGAGGTCACTGGCGGCGAGAGGACGATCCGGAGACCCGAGGCGGCAGAGCAGGACACGCGCGGGCTGAGAGGTTTTCAAGGAATTTCCAAAATCTCACCTGTGGGTATATATATCCCGACCCTGTCGGTGTGACTGAGTGGAACAACTCGGTGGCACCGAGATGCAGAATCGCAAGCGGTTGCTGCAACTCGGTGTGACCGAAAAGTTCTAACCGGTTGCACCGAGATTGAAAGCCTAGATCAACTTAATGATCTCGGTGTGACCGAAATGGATGACTCGGTCATACCGAAATGCACAAAGAGGTTTTGGAAGTTTAAGTCTATGAAGAATCGGGGGCTCCAAGTGCTCCTCACACAGAGTGGTTCGAATCTGACTTGATCAAACTTTGTGATGTAGCATGAATGGAGTTTGAGACGAGAAAAACATAGATAGCTAGAGGGAGTTCTTAGGCATTCTTGTCCATCCATTTGGCAAAAGAGAAAAAGACAAACAATCAAAGCAACAAATGGATGTCCTCGAATGAGTAAAATATGCAACCAACATGCTCACACAACAAGATGGCAAATGAAATATGTGGCAAAGCATGCACAATCACTCTAGCATCTATCAAGCAATTTGGTGATGACTAGGTCATCTATATATGAGTATATTGACTTAGGAGTCAAATGAGAACATTTGATCGTAGGTCGTACTCATCGTTTAAGCACAAGTGGGGTTGCCACTTTTGCATAAAGCATTGTTGTGTTCACACCATTTGAGTTGCTTTAGCTCAATTGATTAGAGTAAAGCTCCCCCTAGATGTGATATCCCCCCTAAGAGGGATGAACTAACCTTGGGTTTTGTCGATGATGACTTCATGTAGGTGTTGAAAATGTAGATGCTCAATGTTGATGTAGATCTTTTGGAGCAATCCTTTGGGGTGAGTTGCACTTTCAATACCTACACGAGTTAGTCCCACAAGGAACAAACAAGGATATCCATAGACATAGAGTGATGTTTGCATAGGATGATGTCCATGAAAGCATTAGGTTACCTTGTCCCTTGTCTTACCAACAAGAGGGTTTGTGACTCCTTGAACTAGTGCAAGATATGGAAGTTGTTTGCACTTGTCCTCGCCAAAATGATATGAGTGAAGTATGTTGGCGGAGTCACCCTCAAGAAATCTCTAGTTCTTCTTCTTCGGGATCCACACCATCTTGATGGGAATCCTTGGAGTTGTAGTCATACTTGATGAAGTAGAACTTGATATAGTCTTGGTAACCCACTTGACCAAGGCTTTGGGAGCTTCCTCAAATGCATCAATCTCCTCTTGAAGCTTGTCGTTGCCTTTTTGCTTGTGGTCTTGTGGTGGAAGATCATCTTGAGCTTGTGTTCCTTGGAAATAAGTAGGATCATACTTCTCTTGTTGAGGAACAAACTTCATCTTGGGGTATGATCTTCTTCCCACTCAACTCCATTGGCATTGAACTTTCGTTCAAAAACGACACCTTGATTCTTCCGGTGTCTTCCTTTCTTGCGTACAATTTCCTAAAATTGCTTACTTCCGGCAAGGCTCTTGTAAACACCTTTCTCTATAATTCCCTTTGGGCCTTTAGCCATGAAGCATCTTCCAATTCCTTCATTTGGTGACTCAAATATGTCGTAGGAGTTAGTTGACACAAGTGCTTGACCGGCAACACCTTCATCTTGATTATATTCGGAGTCGGACTAATAACTTCTCTCAGAGTGATCGTCGGAGTCGGAGCCGGATACCCATTCACCAATGTGAGCTTGATGTCTTCGTATTGTGTAGCTCCTTGATGATTTGTCCTTCCTTTCCGAATCCTTGCTTCTCTGTGATGTTCTTCGTTCATAATAGTCATCTCTACTCCTTCTCTCTCTCTCGGTGGTGATTCTTCTCTCCTACTCCTTCTTTTGGGAGAATCTTCTCTTCTTTTGTAGGGAGTCATACACTCATTGGAGTAGTGTCCGGGTCTTCCACAATTATAGCAATTGCGTTCATGACTTGAAGATCTTTTGTCATTGTAGGACCTTGACTTGGAACTTCTTTCATTGCTTCTATTCTTGTAAAACTTGTTGAAGTTCTTCACCATTAGGCTCAATTCTTCATTGAAGTTTTGTTTCTCACTTGATGATGTGGGACCATCACATGAGACTTTGTAAGCACCATTTGACTTGTTGTGAAGCTCTTCCTTATCCTTGAGTGACATCTCGTGAGCAACAATCCTTCCAGTGACTTCCGTTGGCTTGAGATCTTTGTAATTGGGCATCATTTGGATCAATGTGGACACGGTATCATATTTTCCATACAAGGCTCTTAGGATCTTCTTGATGATGAATCTATCGGTCATCTCTTCACTTCCGAAGCCGGCAATCTCATTTGTGATGAGAGCAAGCCTAGAGTACATATCAGCGACACCTTCACTATCCTTCATTTTGAACTTGTCAAGTTGACTTTCAAGCACACCCAATTTGGATTCCTTGACGGAGTGGGTACCTTCGTGCATATCAATCAATGTATCCCAAATTTCCTTTGCATTCTCAAGACGGCTAATTTTGTTGAATTCTTCGGGGCACAATCCGTTGAAGAGAATATCGCAAGCTTGAGCATTGTATTGCATCATGTTCAACTCTTCCGCGCTAGCCTCACAGTTCGTTTCTCTCCCATCAAAGAATTCACCTTGCAAGCCAATACACACAATAGCCCAAACGGCGGGGTTATGCCCAAGAATATGAATTTTCATCTTATGCTTCCGACTAGCAAAATTAGTACCATCAAAGTAAGGACCTCTACGGTGGTAATTTCCATCACTAGACACCATGCTCTCCTAGGTTGTGAAACCAAGCTATGATCACCAAAGCTATGGAAATCAAGGCAAATGGAGACCAAACTCTGATACCACTTGTAGGATCGAAAGTATGTCTAGAGGGGGGTGATTAGACTACTTAACCAAATAAAAATCTAGCCTTTTCCCAATTTTAAGTCTTGGCAGATTTTAGCAACTTAGCACAAACAAGTAATCAACCTACACATGCAATATTAAGAGTATAGCAACGGAATGTAACACAATTGCATATGAAGGTAAAGGGAGGAGTTTGGAGGGAGCAAACGCAATGTAGACACGGAGATTTTTGGCATGGTTCTGATAGGTGGTGCTATCGTACATCCACATTGATGGAGACTTCAACCCATGAAGGGTAACAGTTGCGCGAGTCCACGGAGGGCTCCACCCACGAAGGGTCCACGAAGAAGCAACCTTGTCTATCCCACCATGGCCATCGCCCACGAAGGACTTGCCTCACTAGGGTAGATCTTCACGAAGTAGGCGACCTCCTTGCCCGTACAAACTCCATGGTTCAACTCCACAATCTTCGCGGAGGCTCCCAATTGACACCTAACCAATCTAGGAGACACCACTCTCCAAAAGGTAATGGATGGTGTGTTGATGATGAACTCCTTGCTCTTGTGCTTCAAGTGATAGTCTCTTCAACACTAAACTCTCCCTCTCATAGGATTTTATTTGGTAGAAAGATGATTTGAGTTGAAAGAAACTTGAGGAAGGCTAGAGATCAAGATTTATGTGGTTGGATTGGAATATCTTGACCTCAACACAAGTGTAGGTGGTTCTCTCTCGGAAAATGTATGTTGGAAGTGTAGGCATATTCTGATGGCTCTCTCCACGAATGAAGAGTGGGTGGAGGGGTATATATAGCCTCCACATAAAATCTAACCGTTACACACAAATCACCAAACTCGGTGGGACCGAATCATATAACTCGGTCGGACCGATTTAGTTCAAAATGTGAACGTTAGGATTTTCGGTGGGACCGATATGTCAACTCGGTGGGACCGATTCCATTAGGGTTAGGGCATAACGTAATCTCGGTGAGACCAATTACACAAACTCGGTGGGACCAATTTTGGTAATAGGCAAACTCAGTGGGACCGATTCGCTCATCTCGGTTAGACCGAAATGTTACGAAGGGGAAACAGAGAGTTTGCATTGCAATCTCGGTGGGACCGATCGCTCATCTCGGTTGGACCGAAACATTACGAAGGGAAATAGAGAGTTTGCAATCCCATCTCGGTGAGACCGAGATCCCTATCGATGAGACCGAAGTGACTAGGGTTTCTGGCAGTAGCTATGTCAAGTGAACTAGGTGGCGCCGGATAGAAGATTTCGGTGGGGCCGAGTTTGACTTTTGGTTTGGGACATATGTGGATATGGGAAAGTAGTTGAGGGTTTTTCGAGCATATCACTAAGCATTTTGAGCAAGCAACTCATTAAGCGACACCTCAGCCCCTTTTAATAGTATTGGCTTTTCCTATGGACTCAATGTGATCTTGGATCACTAAAAGTAAAATGTAGAGTCTTGTGCTTTGAGCTTGAGCCAATCTTTTGTCCTTAGCATTTTGAGGGGTCCACTTTCTAATCCATGCCATGCCAATCATTGAGCTTTTCCTAAAATATTTATCTTCAAGTAGCATTAGCTCAATGAGTTATATGTTGTTAGGAATTACCAAAACCACCCAGGGATAGTTGCACTTTCAGAAAGTTAGCAATTTCTTTAAAAACTCTAGAGGCCTTAGGCAAGGTGAACCAACCTCTCCCATCATCTTCAATTTTGTGGTGGACGCCCTTTCTAATATTCTGTCTAGGGCCGCGGGTGAGGGAGTCCTGGATTATGGGGTCCTCGGGTGTCCAGATTACATGATGTGGGCCGGACAGATGGGTCGTGAAAATACAAGATAGAAGGCCTTCCCTCGTGTCCGGATGGGACTCTCCTTGGCGTGGAAGGCAAGCTTAGCGTGCGGATATGAATATTCCTTTCTCTGTAAACCGACTCTGTACAACCCTAGCCCCCTCTGGTGCCTATATAAACCGAAGGGTTTAGTCCGTAGAGACATAGTCATAATCATACAGGCTGGACAATTAGGGTTTAGCCATTACGATCTCATGGTAGATCAACTCTTGTAACCCCTATACTCATCAAAGTCAATCAAGAAGGACGTAGGGTATTACCTCCATCAAGAGGGCTCGAACCTGGGTAAACATTGTGTCCCTGTCTCCTATTACCATCGATCCTTAGACGCACAGTTCGGGACCCCCTACCTGAGATCTGCCGGTTTTGACACCGACAGCTGGGGCTGGCCACATTATTCCTATTAGCTCCCATCTTATTCCGCAAGGGGTTACACACCTTCAGTATGCTGATGATACAATTATTATGGTGGAACTTAATGATCAATGCATTGCCCACCTCAAATTTCTTCTTCTTTGCTTCGAGGCACTCTTTGGTCTAAAAATCAGCATCTCCAAAAGTGAAGTCATTGTCACTGGGGTCTCAGACACCGATGCCTTACACGTTGCCCGCTTACTGAATTGCTCTCTTGGCTCCTTTCCTCTTAAGTATCTGGGTCTACCAATAACCTCTGGCAAGCTCTTGGCTAAAGACTTTACCCCTACGGTGGCTAAAGTTGGCAATCGTGTCATGCCCCGGAGGGGCAGATATAATACCCAGGCAGGTAAAGTGGCCTTGATTAATGCATGCCTTTCTTCTCTACCTATGTTCCTTATGGGTTTCTATCTGCTAACTAATGGCACTCACACTGGGTTTGATAAACATAGAGGTGCCTTTTATTGGAACGCGGCTGACAACAAACGCAAGTATCGCATGATCAGATGGGACTTTATTTGCAGACCAAAAAGCCTTGGGGGCTGGTTATCATCAACACTTTAGTCATGAACAAATGCTTGATCATCAAATGGTGGTGGAAGATCATGACCATCACCTCGGATAAGCCTCTTTGGTACAACATCCTCAAAGCTAAATATTTCCCTTCTTCTAGCCCTATGTTTGCCCATGCCTCGGGGGCCTCTTAGTTCTAGAAAGACCTTGTTAAACTTAGGCCTATTTTCCAAGGCCTCGTTAAGTTTGTTGTTCACAATGGCAGATCCACCAGATTCTGGCTCGATTGGTGGTGCGGTTCAACCACGCTGGCAAATTCTTTTCCTGTTCTTTTCTCATATTGCCCTGACCCTGAGATCTCAATCTTTGAGCTCTCTGCCAATAATTGGGATCTGCAACTGCATCGCTCTCTCTCTCCTAAAGAGTTGGTTGACTGGCAGCGCCTTGTTGCCTTCTTCCCTATGCTCTCGGAGGAGGAGGAGGACACGGTGGTTTGGCCCCACTCCCCTTCTGGTTGTTTTTCTGTGAGATCGTTATATGGTAAGCTGATTTCTGGATCCATCACTTCCAAATTCAAGTGGATCTGGAGGGCTTGTATCCCTCCTAAAATTAAGATTTTCCTCTGGCAAGCTTCTCGCGGGTAGTTGCCAGCTGGGGATCAGATCCGCAAACCTAATGGCCCTGGGTCTGACTGCTGCGCCCTCTGTGGGCTAAGAGAAGACACGGCGCATATTTTCTTTAATTGTGTTCTGGCTAAACTTTTTTGGTGTTGTATCAGATCTTGGTTGTGTGTTTCCGGGAGATCGTCCTCATTCTCAGACCTTCGACTCTTGGCCAACAAACAGGTTGGGGACCAGAGGAGAATGTTTTGGGTAGGCTTTGCAACGATGTGTTGGACTCTTTGGACGACGAGAAACAAATTTACTATTGAACATGTTTTTCCTGCTAAACCGGCTGATTGCTTATTTAGAACTTGCATATTCTTGGAGATTATTGATTAAGGAGGAGGATAGGGATGCATTCGATATGATGATATCCAAGATTCAGGCTTCAGCTATCTCCCTTTCTCCAGTTCAAGCCAGCAGTTAGGAGTTGTTGGCCCTGATGTTGTTGCCTTTAGTATCTCCGTCCTGCGTGCCATGTACTGGCCTGGGAGCCATGTACGTTTTACTTTAACCTCTGTGGTTCTGGTTGATACTCTGTGTGTGCTCTATGACTGTTTGTTGTGGTCTGTTATGACTCTGACTGGTGGCTTTATTTATAAAGTCGGGCTCTAGCCTTTTCTCTAAAAAGAAGACATGATTGTTTTATTAGTATGCTCGAAGTATTATTATTTTTTATGTCAATATTAAACTTTTGTTTTGAATCTTATAGATCTGAACATTCATGCCACAATAAGAAGAATTGCATTGATAAATATGTTAGCTGGCAGTCCACATCAAAAATTCTGTTTTATCATTTACCTACTCGAGGACGAGCAGGAATTAAGCTTGGGGATGCTTGATACGTCTCCAACGTATCTATAATTTTTTATCGTTCCATGCTATTAAATTATCTGTTTTGGATGTTTTATATGCATTAATATGTTATTTTATATTATTTTTGGGACTAACCTATTAACTAAACCCGGGCATGGGCAGCCCGGCCCGACGACCCGACCCGAGCCCGGCCCGAAAAACCCGGGTTGGGCCGGGCCAGGCTCGTGCTTTGTTTTGCAGCATGAAAGATAGTTCGGGCCGGGCTCAGGCTTCATTTTTCTGTATTTCGGGCCGGGCTTTGGGCCGGGCTTGCACGTGCACGTACTAAAAAACAGCATTTGGGCCGGGCTTTCGGGCCGGGCTCGGGCTTGAAAACAGGGAGTATTTCAGGCTTCGGGCCGGGCTCGGGCTTAAAAAATGAAGGTCGGGCTTTTACAAGCCCGACCCGAAACCAGGCCTGGCCCGACGTTTGCCCGGGTTTACTATTAACCTAGTGCCCAGTGCCAGTTTTTGTTTTTCCTTGTTTTGGTCTTTTACAGAAAATCAATACCAAACGGAAGGAAACTTTTTGATGATTTTTCTTGGACAACAAGACACCTATGAAGCTTCGGGAGGAGGCCACAAGACCCACGAGGAGGCCACAAGCCCTAGGGGCACGTCACAAGGGGGCGCCCCCTAGGCTTGTGAGCCCCTCGTGGCTCTCCTAACCCTAACTCCAGCACTATAATTCCCAAATATTTCCTTTACATCAAAGGGCACACCAAAAATACTTTTCCGCCACCGCAAGCTTCTGTTCTCGTGAGATCCCCTCTTGGGGCCTTTTCCGGCACTCCACCAGAGGGGGATTCGATCATGGAGGGCCTCTACACCAACCTTGCTGCCCTTTCGATAATGCGTGAGTAGTTTACCATGGACCTCAGGGTCCATAGCTAGTAGCTAGATGGATTCTTCAATCTCTTTGATCTTCAATACAATGTTCTCCTCGATGTTCTTGGAGATCTATTCGATGTAATCTTCTTTTGCGGTACGTTTGTTGAGATCCGATGAATTGTGGATTTATGATTAGATTATCTATGAATATTATTTGAGTCTTTTTTGCACTTTTTTATGCATGATTAAGATAGATTTGTATTTCTCTCTGATCTATCGATTTGGTTTGACCTACTAGATTGGTTTTTCTTGCAATGGGAGAGGTGCTTTGTGATGGGTTCAATCTTGTGGTGTCCTCACCCAGTGACAGTAGGGGTAACAAGGCACATATTGTATTGTTTCCATTAAGGATAAAAAGATGGGGGTTTTACCATATTGATTGGATCTATCCCTCTACATCATGTCATCTTGCTTAAGGCGTTACTCCGTTCTTATGAACTTAATACTCTAAATGCATGCTGGATAGCGGTCGATGTGTGGAGTAATAGTAGTAAATACAAAATTGTTTCGATCTACTTGTCACGGACATGATGCCTATATTCATGATCATTGCCTTAAATATCGCCATAAATTTGCGCTTTCTATCAATTGCTCAACAGTAATTTGTTTACCCACCGTATGCTTTCTTCAAGAGAGAAGCCTCTAGTGAAACCTATGCCCCCCCGGGTCTATTTTCCATCATGTATTTTCATATCTATAAAACCAAAAACCCAAAAATAACTTGCTGCAATTTATTTATATTTACTTTATTTTGCCTTTTACTTATCTTTTATATCTATCTCTATTAGATCTCACTCTTGCAAGTGACCGTGGAGGAATTGACAACCCCTTTTTCGCGGGGAGTGCAAGTGTTTGTTAATTTGTGCAGGTGCATATATTGGGGACTTGCTTGTGCCTCCTACTGGATTGATACCTTGGTTATTAACTAAGGGAAATACTTATCTCTACTTTGCTGCATCATCCTTTCCTCTTCAAGGGAAAAATCAATACAAGCTCAAGAAGTAGCAGGTGCAAGTCCACCGTCGACTCGCAACTGAACCAAACTTTTTTTCTAGTTGTAAGTCCACCCTCGACTCGCAACTGGGCCGTGACAAATTTTTGTCCTATTTGCAATTCCACCATGGACTCGCAACCGAACCAATCTTATTTTCTTATTTTCTTTTTACCTTTTGCTTTCTTTTTTCATTTGTGTGGTTCAAATTTGTAAAGTTTTTCAATTCATTCATTTCTTATTTTTATTTTTTTCTCTTTTCCATTTTTTATTTTTTATTTTCTAAAAACCCATGAATTTTCCTCATCGCTCTTAGTTGACTATCCACCACCAAACAAGGGTTTTTTGTTTCAGTTGCAAGTCCACTCTCAACTTGTAACTGGGGTCCAATCATTCTTTTTGTCCTAGTTGAAATCACACCATTAACTCGCAACCTAGACCTCACCATTTTGTGTGTGTGTGTCATTTGTAAGTCCACCCTCAACTAGCAACTGGGGTCCGTAACTTTTTTTTGTTCCAGTTACAAGTCCACCCACGACTCGCAACTACAGCCCAACATATTTTAGTCCCAGTTGCAAGTTCATCCTCGACTCGCAACTGGAGCCCGGTCTTTCTTTGTCACAATTGCAAATCCACCCTCGGCACCCAACTGGGGCACGATGTTTTTTTCCAGTTGCAAGTCCACACTCGACTCGCAACTGGGGCCAGACCTTTTTTGTCTCAGTTGCAATCCTACACTCGACTCGCAACTAGGGCCCAAACTTCTTTTGTCTCAGTTGCAAGTCCACCATCGACTCGCAACTGAACCAAACCTTTTTCCCTAGTTGCAAGTCATCCTCTACTCACAATTGGGCCCTGAGAATTGTTTTGTCCTAGTTGCAAGTCCACCGTCGACTCGCAACTGGACCAAACTCTTTTTTTTCTAGTTGCAAGTCCACCCTCGACTCGCAACTAGGCCCTAAGGTTTGTTTTGCCCTAGTTGCAGTTCCACCATTGACTCGCAATTGAACCAGTTTTTTTTCCAAGTTGCAAGTCAATCGTCGACCCGCAACTAGGCCCTCGGAATTTTTCTTCCAGTTGCATGTCCACTCTTGACTCGCAACTGGGGTCCGGCCTTTTTTTGTCCTAGTTGCAATCTCACGCTCAACTCGTAACTAGGGCTTGGCCATTTTTTCTCCCAATTACAATCCCACCTTCTCTCAACTAGGGCTCGACCTTTTATTTTTCTTTTTAATTTATTTTTGTTCAATTTGTAACAAATGTTTTCAATATATGATTTCTTTAATTATTATTATAACTTAATTGTTATATTTGTTTACTTTTTTAGTTTTCACTGGTTGTTCTTTTATTCTCCTTTTCTTTGTTTCTTTCTTGGTTTCCTTTTTTTCTTTCTTGGGCTTTACCGCTTCCATTTTTTGCGTTGGTTCCTTTGTTTTTTTTCGGGTTTCATTGTTTCTTTCTTGATTTTTATCGGGTTTTTTGTTTTCCTTTATTTATTTCTTGGTTTTCATTGTTCCATTCTTTTTCATAGGTTTTCTTCAGTTTTCATTTTCTTTTTTTTTGTTTTCTTTGGTTTTCCTTTTTTGGGTTTTATTGGGTTTCTTCATTTTTCTTTGTTCTTTTGTCGATTTTCATCGGTTCCTTTTTTTCAACACATGTGAACTTTTGTAATACACATTCTTTTTTTGCGGGTGTTGCAATACACATTTAACATTTTTTGTATACATTAAAAACATATTGTATATACATGTTTAACTTTTTGACATACATGATTAACATTTTTTTCCTTCTTTATTTTTTTAAATCCATGATTTTTTTTAAATGATTTAGCAATGCCCCACCGTCGAGTAGCTAACAGGTCAGTACTTTAATCACTCGATGCATGCACTAGTCCCATTACACCAACATGCAAGGTACTGTAGTGCTGCGAAGCACACGCATTCATGGCAACTATAGCAAAAGAGTGCATCGCCAGAATGTAAAGATATTGTAGCGTTCTGTATTTGTCTTCACTGTGTCCTACTGTTGTTTGATAGCGACGCGCCAGAGTCATAGCGCGCACGAGCCCGCCGCACGGGACGGTCGTTGTGGGACGTGCACTATTAAATTTATTCGTGTTTTTCAAAAACTGTTCGGAATTTTCAAATGTGTCCACACTTTAGAAACTGTTTGGGGTTTTTCAAAAATTGTTCATGTTTTCAAATTTTATTTGTGAAGAAATTGTTTGGAATACAAAATTTTGTTCTTATTTTTCAAAAAATGTTTGGAATTAAAAATTCTCCAAAAATTTAAATTACTTGGGTTTTCAAATATAATCAACATTTTTAATTTGTTCACAATTTGCAAAAAATGAGATTTTTTTTCAAAAATCAAAAATGTCTTCTAATATTGATGTTGTATTACGTTATTTAAATTTATTGCTTTGTAAATGACAATAGGTCAATAGCAGTCATCAGCTGGAGTGTTAGGAGCTGGCGTTCCTCAGTGCCAGGTGCCGAGTTTGATTCCTATGAAGAGCACTGGCTGATGTCACAACTTAGATGTGAGATAGTCACACCCATCTTCAGCAAGTGGGTGTTGCCGAGGGAATTGCCACCTCTTGTTGTATTTATGGTGGGTTTGCAGACATGCAACTCATGGTGATACTTTTCCTCCCATCACAACCTGGAGAGCTATGAAACATGGTTTTAGTTTGGCAGCATTCGCTCGGTTTGCACCAGATCATTGCAGAATCAAACTCCTTGAAAGTTGTTAATGCACCCACATGAACAAACTATTGATGGACAGAAGCTGCGGCAATATATGCGAATTGTATGGATCTATTTGTGGAGATTGGAAACGTTCATTTTAAACATTGTTTACGTGAAGCAAAAATCATACCGCTCAAGAGATTGCTAGATTTTGTTTTGAGAGTACGATTTCTTGTAACTGGATGGATGGACATCCTGATTTTATTTTTAACTCTCTAAGTGTTATTTGAGGTCAATAAAGTAGCCATGATACGTATCTAGAGCCAGGGTTCCGCCTCCTCCTCCTCCTCTAAGAAAGAAAGTTAGGGTTTGTGCCTCTCGCCGGCTCCGGCGCAGGTCCGCCTCGTCTCCGGTGGGCCTAGGGCCATGGAGGCGCGGTGGATCCTGGCAAGGGCCGGCGGGAGGGCTCTGTTTTTTGTCGTTTTTTTAATCTTGTTAGGGTTTGTGTCCTACTCAGGAAGGTGAGACGGTGGCGGCTCCTGAAGATGGAATAAAGGTCTCCCCTCCTAGCCCCCGTTTAGGCGGTGCATCTAGCATCATTGGTGGGCGCGTGGAGGTGTGTCTTCAGCAGATCTATCTTTGGTGGATTTGCTCGGATCTCGTTTTTGTTCGTCTACATTCGTGTGTCTTCGGTTTAGATACTTCCGATCTACGTTATTTTTCATCAGCGGCGGTTGCTGTTCTGAGGTGCTGGTCCTATGGGGCCTTAGCACGACGACTTCCCGACTGTCTACTACAACAAGTTGTGCTCAGCTTCGGCGATGACGGCGGCGCGCCTTCGGCTCGCTTCAGTGCTTGTAGTTGTCGCTAGGTCGTTTACGGATCTGGATGTAATTCTTATTTCTGGTGTTCGTTGTACTGTCATGATTGAAGATGAATAGATTGGAAGTTTTCGCGCAAAAAAAATAAAATAAAATAGCCATGATGGTGTTCCTTAAAAAAACTTGGACCAAAAATACCATTGTTGTTAAGCTACCGACATGAACGGGTCACCACACAATCAGCAAAAGCTTAAATTAACACAACCCATGCTATTATTAGGTCTTCCAGCAAAAAGACCTAAAACTTTTGCACAAAATTACCCACTAAACTAACCACCAGACCAAACATTGCAACCTTACGACCCAAACCGTCACTAGCCATCTCCCTTGGATCATTCGTAGCCTCCAAGATCTACTTACCATTGAAAATCATCATAGCTTGCTCCTCCATCCGTCCATCGTCTTCCACAAATCATCGTCTCCCGATCACACACCGACATATCGACCGAGCGATCACAACGGGCTCCTGCGAGCGAGCGGCGCGATCATGGCGTACCGGGTGCTGGAGGTGACGCTGATCTCGGCCAAGGACCTGAAGAAGGTGACGATGTTCTCCAAGATGCGCGTGTACGCGGTGGTGTCCATCTCCGGCGGCGACCCAAGGACGCCGACGCACAGGACGCACTCGGACCGGCACGGCGGCCGGAACCCCATGTGGCACGCGCCGCTGCGGTTCCCCATCCCGACCGCCGCCGACCCGCGGGGGCTGGCGCTGCACGTGCTCCTCCGCGCCGACCGCTCCTTCGGTGACCGCGACGTCGGCGAGGTGGTGGTGCCAGTGCAGGACCTCGTCGCCGTGGCGCCGCCCGCCGGCGAGCATCGGCACCTCAGCTACCAGGTGCGCAGCCCGATGAGCGGCCGGAAGCGCGGCGTGCTCCACATCTCCTACAGCCTCTCCGACGCGCCTGCCCCCACGGCGGCGGCGCCGGGCGACGCGCAGTACATGCAGACGAACGCGGCGGCCAAGGCCGGCGCCGACCCGGTGACCGCGTACCCGCCGTACCACCACCAGCAGCACGCCGTGCCGCCGTACGGCTACAATCCACCGTACGGGTACGCGGGGGCGTCGTACGGCTACGGCCCCGCCGCGGCCGCTCCCTACGGGTACGGCGCGCCGTCCGCCGCGGCGGCCAGGCAAGACGGAGGCGTCGGGATGGGCTCCGGGTTCGGGATGGGGCTCCTCGGCGCGGCGGTCGGCGGGATGATGATGGGCCTCGGCGAGGGCGTGGGCGAGATCATCGCCGACTCGGACATGAGCATGGACGGCTGCTTCTGATCCGCGTCCGACGCGTCTTGCATGCATGCATACACGCACGGCTCACTTAGAACACGTAGTACGTTGGCCAATCACAGTGCTGCTCGATCCCTTGGAAGCATTGGACCGACTCGTGCGCGCGCGCGCGTATTCAAGTGCGTTGCGATTTTCTTTTGATCCTCAGAGAAACTGCTTGTGAGTTGTGATTGTGACGACGTGAAAATGATCCACGACTTTGACGCAGTCGCCACTCTCCTTCTAGGGGTTTTCCAATAAATAAACTTAGCTTCATTGCCATCCGCGCGCCCATCCCGGCAATCTCGTTCGAGGTACATAGCCAATGTTTTGCAGTGATGCTGCGAATGACATCGTTTACGTGTTGAACTGATGAAGTCAACTTTATCAGGATTCTTTAGTTGTACTTGTATCAGGGATCTTACAATGTGTATATTTAAGCTTTTTTATCTAATTAAGTCAAAAGAAATTAATAGAAGGTAATGCAAAGTGCATTCAATTCTGCCGCTTCTTTTTATTGGCAGAAAATTAAGTACGAGAGAAGCTTTAATGATATCAAACATCGTGGTCTCGAGCTCCTTCGTGAAAGCTTAGGTCTCAAGCTCCTGCAATGTTGATGTTTTTTTTTTGTCGTTACCTTATTCAAGGCGTTGATCGGATATGCTTGTATTGGGTTTTTGTGGTGAAAATCTAGTTTTTCGCATTGAGTGGTTGGATCCGGTGATGCCGCCTTCCTCAAGGCGTTGATGTGGAAGAAGTTTGTCGTCCGTGTAATGTCATAAGATGATTGATGCGCATCTGGTTATCGCATAGATTTCAATCGCAGATTTGGTCATTTTTTCTTGTTTTCTCTCTCGTTTACACATAGCTTTGGTTAAATAGGACTTTGCTATTTGTTGGTTTGTTATTTGTGTATGTGTTGATGTTGATATTGATTGTGTGCTTTGATGCATCTAAGGGCCTCTCCGACGCCGATCCCAAACCAGACACCGCATTTCTCGACGGACAGGGAGGCCGGTCCACAGGCACGAATGCGGGAGCTGGCCATCCAAAGCTAACCGCATTAGTCGCTTGGCAGTAATCGACCGACAATGTTGAGCCCACCAAGCTTGGCTTCAACGGGAGGGGAGGAGCGATGGCTTTCATGAGATACAAGCGTCGGCGACCTCCCATGTGCTACTCTTCCTCGCTGCCGACAGTGCTTACGGATGCGCCGACTTCGTGGTCATGGCGGCGGGGCGCAGCCGAGCTGGCTTGCTTGTCTTCGTCCTCACTCTTGTCGAACACCTCATCCGCCGCCTCGCCGAACCCCATGTATACGGCTTCTAACTCCGCCTGAAGTTAGCGGTACCGCCAGCGGTTGCGGCGGATCTCGCTGGCGGAGCGATAGGACTTGAGCAGTGCCTCCTGCTCAGGCAAGTCATTGTCCGGCGCAATGGCTATGTCGGCCTTGTGTAACTCCTCTGTATCGGTGCTCATCGTGGAGGCGGAGGTTGTAGACCTGGTCGGCTTGCGCCTACCAGAACACTGCCTCCTGCTCCTCTAGCACCATGTCCACATAGTGAGCACGGCCTCGCCCATGGTGATGCCGACAGTGACCGGCGAGGGGGGTGGCGCCGACTCGTCCTTGGTCGCGTCCTCCATTGGGATGTCTGCAACGCGCTTCCGCTTGCATGTCGGCTTGCAATGGCGGCGATCTCCTATTTCTGCTTGGACGAGAGGTTGTCCCAGACAGCTTTGATTTGGAGCTCGAGGAGGCTATGACGGGCGTTGTGCAGAGAGGATGAAGGAAGTGGAGGATGATAAATGCGGTTATGGCTGGGTCCGTGGTTTATATAGCGGGAGGATGGCAGAGCAACTGGTGACGTGATTAGTGATGGGCTGCATACGAACAGATGGGTGGCACCGACTCACCGTTCATCGGCAATCGCACACATGTTTAATGCCGGTAGGCGGACAGACAAGCTGTTGTTCGAACATTGGGCAGCCGCATGTGCGGGGAAGCGGCGAGGGCGGCACTCTTGGCCAGCGTACCGTTTCAATGTCGGGGCGCTATGGAAGGTCGCGTTGTTCTGAGCCAACAAGAATGCGACACTAGTGCTCTGGAAAGGCATTGACCTTTTCGGACGGAAACATGTGTAGATGCAAAAAAAGTATTTTGATAAGGCAAATTAGTCAGACACGGGAGTGGCAACAAACCGGACACCCGTCACCTTAGGAAAAAGGTTGTCCAGACTGCGAAACGGATCGATGCATGACAACGTTGAATGACAAACACGTCCGGATGGAGGGTTACCGGGTCAGATGCCCTAATTGTACTGTTATGGACAACTCGTCGACGCACCCGAGAAATATTCAACACAATTTCGGAGGCACCTAATCCTGGCGTACTCACATCTTATTCGTGCAGGCTCTCTCAGTCTCAGCTGGAGTTGGGGGTGGCAGTAGTGAGATCGTCAGTTGGCAGATACGATCTGAGTTGTTGAACAAATTCGTCGATGTATCTCTCATGGCGTTCCTTGTCGGCCACGATCGCCTGCATCTTGAGGGCACCCGCCACAAATCCCCTCCTGGCTTCTCCATCCAGCATGACGGTCCGGACCGCGGCCGCAACGCCATGGCGGCCGAACGACCCGTCGTCGTCGTCCCTCGCCACCTGCAACCCTACCTTCTTCGCCTCCATTTGGCGGGCATTCGGGCCCTGGTCCCTGAAGATGGGCAGCATGATGAGAGGGTGCCCGAACAGAAGCCCTTCGATGAGCGAGTTCCGGCCGCAGTGCGTCAGTGTAAGACAATAAGTTTTGGGAACCAGCACAACCCTCTAGGGGTGGCTTATCTCATTATATATAATGGTTCTATTACAATACGTACATATGTACAGAAGCTATACATAGTCTAACACCCTCCCTCAATCTTAGCCACTTTCTAAAGAACTGAGAAGGGTAAGATTACGCCTACCAGCCTCAAACTGTGGCAGTGGTAAAGGCTTAGTGAAGATGTCTGCAAGTTGATCCTTAGATGAGATAAACTTGATCTGGAGTTGCTTCTGTGATACACGTTCCCGTACAAAGTGATAGTAAACTTCAATGTGTTTCGTTCGGGCATGAAATACTGGATTTGCAGAAAGGTATGTAGCACCGATGTTATCACACCAAAGAATAGGAGGCTGTGGTTGAGACAAACCCAACTCCTGAAGCAAAGACTGCACCCAAATAATCTCTGCAGTAGCATTAGCCACAGCCTTGTACTCAGCTTCAGTACTGCTACGTGACACAGTAGCCTGTTTCCGAGCACTCCAGGCGATCAAATTAGGGCCAAAGAATACTGCATAACCCCCCGTGGATCGCCTGTCATCTGGGCTACCAGCCCAATCTGCATCAGAGAAGGCCGAAAGGACCCGAGAGGAAGTCGGTCGAATATGCATACCAAATGTCAGGGTGAACTGAACATAACGAAGAATGTGTTTAACAGCAGCCCAATGAGTATCTCTGGGAGCCTGAAGATACTGACAAACCCTGTTAACAGCATAAGAGATATCTGGTCTCGTGATCGTCAAGTACTGAAGTCCACCAACAATGCTCCTGTACTTTGTGGCATCCGCAGGAGACAAAAGCTCACCATCAACAGCTGTTATCTTGTCAGTAGACGACATGGGTGTGGTGGTCGGTTTGCACTTCAGCATGCCCGCTCTTTGTAACAACTCCAAGGAGTACTTCTTCTGCGTAAGGACAAGACCAGTAGCACGAGAAGTGACCTCAACTCCAAGAAAGTAGTGAAGCTTCCCAAGATCTTTGACCGCAAAATCAGCACCAAGAGAGCAGACAAGAGCATCAGCAGCATACTGAGAAGAGCTGACAAGGATAATATCATCGACATATACCAAAAGATACATAGTGACTTCTGGCTTCTGTAGAAGAAATAATGAAGTGTCAGCAGTGGACGGCACAAACCCATGAGCACGAAGGGCAGAGGCAAGGCGGGCATGCCAGGCACGAGGAGCTTGCTTCAAACCATATAGTGCTTTGGAGAGACGACAGATATAGTCAGGACGATCAGGATCAGAGAAACCAGGTGGCTGTTTCATATAAACCTCTTCCTCCAAAAAACCATGTAGAAAAGCATTCTGCACATCAAGTTGACGAAGTGACCAACCACGAGAAACAGCAATGGAGAGAAGAAGCCGAATAGTGGTAGGCTTGACGACAGGACTGAAGGTGTCCTCATAGTCAAGACCATGGCGCTGCCGAAAACCGCGAGCAACAAGTCGCGCTTTGTAACGCTCAATAGATCCATCCGAATGCTTCTTCACTTTGAATACCCATTTTGAGTCAATAATATTTACCCGTGGTGGGGGAGGAATGAGAGTCCATGTCTTGTTACGAAGGAGAGCATGAAACTCCTGCTCCATAGCCTCTCGCCAATGTGGAATGCGCGGGGCAGCCTGATATGAGCGAGGCTCAGAAGATGGATCCGCAACAGCAGCAGCCAAACAAGCAGCCAACCAAGCAACCGTACCATCCTTACGTTCCTTAGGTTTGAAAATGCCACTGCGACTGCGTGTATGTGGTCGGGACACAGGAACCACCGAGGTCGACGGAGCAGCCTGCAACGGCCTGGAGGACGGCGACGTTGACGAGTCAGCCGGTGACGAGGAGCCAGACACAGTAGCCTCGGGCTCGGTCGGCGAAGAAGGTCGGCCCACCGGCGAAACCGGCAGAGCAGACGAAGCAGCTGGCGACGTCGGCGTCACAGACCGGGCCGATGGCGAGCCCGGCATAGTGGGCCGTGGCGCGGCCGATGTCGCGGGCCGATCCGCGGATGAAGGCGACGTGAGGACAGCGTCGTGGACCCGAGCTGCAGGCGAAGACGGCGTGACGGGCCGAGCCGCGGGCGAAGACGGCGTGACAAGCCGAGCCGCTGAAGACTCGGCGGCCGCTGGCGAAGAGGGCCGAGCCGCTGGAGACTCGGCGGTCGCTGGCGTAACGGACCGAGCAGTGGAGATGCTCGGCGCGACGGGCTCTTCGGGTGACCATGCATGGGCACGCAAATCGATGCCATGCAACATAGGGCGATCAACGTGCCCATCAGAAGGCGGTGATGATGATGGTGAATCCTCCAAAAGCTCCAAACGAGCCCCACGTCCGGTTCCTGCACCATGGTTAGGTAACAGCAAAGGAGAGTATGCAACATCATCAAATTGGTCAGAAGCAACAGAGGATGAATGCAGAGATGGTGGTTCGACAGTGGACACAGGAAGTTTGGCAAAGGGAAAAACATGCTCATCAAACACGACGTCCCGAGATATATAGACACGATTAGTGGGAACATGAAGACATTTGTAACCTTTATGAAGAGAGCTATAGCCAAGAAAAACACACTTCTTAGAACGAAACTCAAGCTTGCGCTTATTATATGGACGAAGATGCGGCCAGCAAGCACACCCAAATACCTTGAAAAAGGTATAATCAGGTTGTTCATTAAGGAGAACCTCAATGGGAGTCTTCATGTTTAAAACACGAGTGGGAGTACGGTTGATGAGAAAGCATGCAGTGGTGAAAGCATCACTCCAAAACCGAAACGGAACAGATGCATGGGCCAAAAGAGTAAGACCAGCTTCAACAATATGACGATGCTTACGTTCGACTGAACCATTCTGCTGATGTGTATGTGGACATGCTAAACGATGAGCTATCCCAAGCGACTGAAAGAAGGAGTTGAGGTTGCGATACTCGCCCCCCCAGTCCGACTGGACATGAACAATTTTGTGCTTGAGAAGACGTTCAACATGTTTTTGAAACTGAACAAAAATATCAAACACATCAGATTTGCCTTTAATAAGGTAAAGCCAGGTAAAGCGACTATAAGCATCAACGAAACTGATATAGTAATTATGACCACTGACAGAAGTCTGAGCAGGACCCCATACATCTGAAAACACAAGTTCTAAAGGATGTTTCACCTCACGACTGGACTCCGAAAAAGGAAGTTGATGACTCTTCCCCTGCTGACAAGCATCACACACTGCTACATCTTTATTACTAGACAAACTAGGAAGCTCATGACGACGCAAAATATGACGGACAATAGGTGTGGCCGGGTGACCAAGACGAGCATGCCACTGTGACGGAGAGACCCGAACTCCACTGAAAACACGGGCGACGCCAGGATGCTCCAGACGGTAGAGGCCCTGGCACAACCGCCCACTAAGAAGAATGTCCCTCGTGCCCCGATCCTTAATAAAAAGATCAAAAGGGTGAAATTCACAAAGCACATTATTATCACGTGTGAGTTTAGGAACTGAAAGAAGATTACGGGTCACAGATGGAACTCGAAGAACATTGCGAAGCTGAAGACTCCTATTGGCATGTCTAGTGAGAAGAGATGCTTGACCAATATGAGAGATGTGCATACCTGCTCCATTGGCGGTGTGGATCTTGTCGGAGCCATGATAGGGTTCACGAGTGTGAAGCTTCCCCATCTCGCTGGTCAGATGCTCTGTCGCCCCAGAGTCCATGTACCAGTGTGGATCGATGGAGTAGGACTGAGTGTGTCCCTGTTGCTTCTGCGGCGAGGGACGATCAGCCATGGCGACCTGACGGGCATTGTTGGGTGTATCTTTGCCGTCATTGCCAAGACCAAGGAAGCTTCGCTGGAAGCGCTTATGACACTTGGAGGCCCAGTGCCCATCGCGGCCACAAAGCTAGCACACACGTGGACCACCAGCCCCCGGTAAGGTCGCAGTAGGTGGGGGGGCCGAGGTGGCCGATGGTGGCAGCCCCAAGGGAGACCGGGGTGATGAAGAAGAGCGGCCACCCTTGGTGGCGGCGTTGGCCGAGAGGGAGCCAGTGCCCCTGGTGCGGCGAGTCTCGACCCGTTGCTCAGTGAGAAGGAGCCGAGAGAAAACCTCGTGTGCCAGCATGGGTGTCGAGTTGCCCCGCTCGTTGATGATCTCGACTAAGGCATCATACTCCTCATCAAGACCATTGACAATAAACGAGTTGAACTCGGAGTCGGTTAGGGGCTGTCCAATGGAGGCCAATGTGTCGGCGAGGCCCTTGACCTTGTTGTAGAACTCAGTGGCATTGGAGTCAAGCTTCTGACACTCTCCAAGCTGACGACGGAGTGCAGAGACACGAGCCTGGGACTGCGCTGCAAAGGTGCGCTCAAGGATGGTCCAGGCCTCATGAGACGTCTTCGCGAAGACAATAAGGCCGGCAACTGCCGGCGAGAGCGACCCCTGGATGGAGGAAAGGTTCGCCTGGTCCTGCCCCGTCCAGACGCGATGGGCCGAATTGTAGACCGGACCGTGCACGCTGTCTACCAGCGCGGGTGGGCAGGGAAGCGATCCGTCGACGTAGCCTAGCAGGTAGTGACTCCCCAAGAGCGGGAGAACCTGCGCACGCCAGAAGATGTAGTTGTCGGCGGAGAGCTTGATGGTGATGAGATGACCGAAGTGAAACGGCGGCGGCGAAGACGATCCCATCGAGGAGGTTGTCTGGGGTGCAAACACCATGGAGGCAGCCGGAGGCACTGAAGCCGATGCGGGAGGAGGCGGGACCGCAGCCAGGGCGGGCGCCGCAAAGCTCACGGCCGGTGCGGACGCCGCAAGGCCCACAGCCGGGGCGGACGCCGCCAACCCCGCCAGCGGGGCGGTGTGATCCGCTTGCGGCAGGAGCGGCGGGACGACGCCTGCGGAGTCCGCAGCGGACGGCGGCGCCGTGGTGTGGACCATGAGATCACGCCCGAGCGAGGGCGCCGGCGGCGTGGAGAAGACGGAGCCGATGCTCCTTGTCCCGATCGGAGCGGGAACGGAGACGGCATCGAGCGGGAGGTTGAGCAGAGCCGCAAGAGAGGCCGGAAGGAAGCCCGCAGCAGTGGAACCGGTGGTGGCGGCGCTCGACATGGCGGCGGCGCGATCGGTGGCGCGGCGGCGGCGGTGAAGGCGGTGGCGGCTGCGGCGGCGGTGCGGGTATTAGGGTTTAGAAGCGGAAGCGATCGTAACCTAGCGTGATACCATGTAAGACAATAAGTTTTGGGAACCAGCACAACCCTCTAGGGGTGGTTTATCTCATTATATATAATGGTTCTGTTACAATACGTACATATGTACAGAAGCTATACATAGTCTAACAGTCAGGAACGCGCCCACGGCGGCGTGCGCCAGGATGCTGATCTGGGGCACCCATCCCATGGTCACCACCCCATGGCCGCGGGTGCGGTCCTGGAAACCAGGGGGCAGGGCATCGTCGTTGTCGAGGACGGCGCCGGCGGGCTTCCGCAGAGCCCAGAGGAAGCGTGTCCCGGCGAGCTCCAGCCCCAGGGCCAGCTCGTGCACCTGCTCAACGCTCAGCGGCACCTCGCTCCCCAGCGCGATGTACACGACGGAGTCGGGCGGCTGCTCTTCTAGCCAGCGTAGCGTGACGTGGTCCTCTGACGATCCGGCCGCGCGGCGCCTGCCGCCGTCGGCCGACGGCGGCAGGAGGCCCAGGGGCACGACCGGCTTGCCGAGGAGTGCCTCCACCAGCGGGAAGGTCTCGGGCTCCCACTCCACGCAGCTCCGGATGGCCAGGACCGTGCACCTCTCTTTCGCCAAGAACCAGCGCTGGGCGATGGACATACCCGACGCGCAGTCGTCGGCGTAAGACGGTGCCACGTCGTCCCGCTCGTAATGGGGCATAGATGATGATGGTAGGATCCTGTATAAAATATATCAATGATGGTAACATCTTCTAAAAAAAATATAGGGCGGCAACAACTTGTAAAAAATAAAGATATTATTTGTTTTGTTGGTATGTAAAAAATTAAGATATGGTGGTTACATCTTGTGAAACTTAATACTCCATGTGGAGTATACGATGGTAACATGCCACTAACCCCTCTTGTCAGGAGCTTTACATAAACAAACAGTTCCATGTACGAAAATCAAGTGTGGAGCTTGGTAGAGCCTTAAGAGGGAGTGAAACCTATTGAATGTTAATTGATTTTCAAAAGAAAGATGAAGGTGGATGATAATCCTACTATCTATAATGCTAGGCTTTTCATGAAAGGGTTTCTGCAAATTCAAGAAGTTCACTAAGACAAGACTTTAACGCTTGTCGGTATGCTTAAGTCTGTGCATATGTTGGTAATTGCTACTGTGGATCGGTGGAGAAGGAGAGCAAAGCACCTTAGGTGCTGCCATTGCCATTGCCAAGAATATATAGGCGCGGGGCGCCAGTACAACAAGGGCGCGGAGCGCCAGTACAACAGAGAGAGAGAGCGCAACTCTAGTACGTGCATGGGATCGTGGGTAGATGCATGCAGTACGTGGGAGACTGGAGAGAACTGCTAACACCCCGCCGCAGTTTGAGCGTCCGGCGGCCGGACGCACAAGCTGGACCGGAAATCTTGAAACGCCGCCATGGGCAGTCCTTTGGTGAGCACGTCGGCGAAATGTTGGAGGTTGGCACGTGGAGAACGCGCAGCTCGCCCAATGCCACTTTCTCGCGCACAAAGTGGATGTCGAGCTCGATGTGCTTGGTCCGGCGATGGTGGACGGGGTTGGCCGCCATGTAGACGGACGAGATGTTGTCGCAGAAGATGACGCTGGCGCGAGGTAGAGGTACAACGAGCTCGCCAAGAAGTTGACGGATCCACCAGCCTTCAGCAACTGCGTTTGCAACCGCGCAGTATTCTGCCTCGGCGCTCGAGCGAGACACCGTCGCCTGTCGTTTGGATGACCATGATACAAGCGAGTCGTCGAGGTACACAGCGTAGCCGGACGTCGACCGACGCGTGTCTGGGCAGCCAGCCCAGTCCGCGTCAGAGTAGGCGACGAGGTCGAGGGAGCCGGACCGTCGGAGATGGAGCCCATGTGATGAAGTGTCGCGTAGGTAGCGCAGGATGCGCTTGGCCGGCGCACGGTGGACGTCGCGGAGATCATGCATCACCAGACAACACTGTTGGACGGCGTAGGTGATGTCTGGCCGAGTCATGGTCATGTACTGGAGTGCGCCGAGGATGCTGCGGTACTCGGAGGCGTCGGAGACGAGGGCACCATCACTGGCGGACAGCTTGGCGCGTGTGTCGACCGGCGTGGGCGCCGGCTTACAGCCCTGCATGTTGGCGCGCTCGAGTAGTTCGTCGGCGTACTTGCTCTGGGAGAGGAAGAAGCCATCCGCGGTGCGAGTGACGGCGATCCCGAGGAAGTAGTGTAGAGGCCCGAGGTCTTTCATGGAGAACTCGGTCGACAGGAGCTGCTGGAGGTGTCAGAGAAGTGTCGTCGTCGAGGCGGTGAGCACAATGTCGTCTACGTACAACATGAGGTATGCAGTGACGGCGTCGGAGTGGAGCACGAAGAGCGACGGATCCGCCCGCGAACTGGTGAAGCCGAGGCTGTGGACGAAGGTGGCGAACCGACCAAACCAAGCCCGCGGCGCCTGCTTGAGCCCATAGAGTGACTTGTCCAGCAGACACACGTGCTCAGGGCGATCCGTGTCGACGAAGCCGGCCGGCTGTTGGCAGTATACCTGCTCGGAGAGATGCCCGTGGAGGAACGCGTTGTTGACGTCCATCTGGTGCACTGGCCACTGGCGCGTGGTGGCGATGGTGAGCACGACGCGGATTGTGGCCGCCTTGACCACCGGAGAGAATGTCTCGTCAAAGTCGACGCCGGGGCGCTGCGAGAAGCCGCGCACCACCCAGTGTGCCTTGTAGCGTTCGAGTGAGCCATCGGACTTGAGCTTGTGGCGGAAGAGCCATTTGCCGGTGATGATGTTGGCGCCGCGAGGTCGAGGGACGAGGCGCCACGTCCGGTTCTCCATGAGAGCCCTATATTCTACCTGCATAGTAGAAAGCCAACAAGGATCTCGCATAGCCTCACGCACGGTTTTAGGGATGGGTGAGATGTTGGATGGAGTAGTAGCGACGTGGTGTTGTTCATACTTGGGATTAGGGAAGAATTTTCCAGTCTGAGCTCTTGTCTGCATTTTGTGTGTAGGTGCAGGAGGGGGTTTGCGTCGTGGTGCCTGTGGTGGCGAGGGGGGGTGACCGCGGCGGACTGTGGTGGTGGCTGGGCTGGCGGGGAGGCGTCCGGCATGACATGACGTGGGGTGGGAGGGGCCGGCGCGGTAGTGCGGTCGGACGGGGGTTGGGAGACAGGCGTGGTATTGGTGGCGGCTGGGGCAGACGCGGGCTCCGGTGAGGGCTTGGAGCAGGGTCGGATGGGTATGGTAGGGAGGTCGTCGAGGAGATCAGCTACCGGTGCTGGGTTTGTTTGTTCGGTGTGGAAGGGAAAGCTATGCTCATCGAAGACGACATGGCGAGATGTGATGACGCGGCCAGTGGCACGGTTGAGACACCGATAGCCTTTGTGGTCTGCGGTGTACCCTAGGAAGACGCAGGGGGCCGAGCGAGGCGCGAGTTTGTGGGGTGCCGTGTCTGCTAGGTTGGGAAAACACAGGCAACCGAAGACTTGCAGGGTGGTGTAGGTGGGGTGGACACCGTAGAGTAGGAAGAAAGGTGTTTGGTTGTGGCGCGGCCGGCACGGACGTCGGTTGAGGAGGAAGGTGGCGGTATTGAGGGCTTCGGCCCAGTAGGGAAACGACATACGTGCGTGAATAAGGAGTGATCTGGCAATGTCATTGAGTGTCCGGAGTATGCGCTCGCCGCGTCCGTTCTGCAGCGATGTGTAGGGGCATGATAAGCGAAGCACTATGCCTAGCTAGGAGAAGAATTGGCGCAATGCATGATTATCGAACTCCTTGCCATTATCAGTTTGGATAGTAAGGATGGATAGACAAAAATGGTTGTGGATGAATGTAGTGAAGGCGCGGAGAGTGGGTAGCACATTAGACTTGTGGCGAAGCGGGAACGTCCATACAAAGTGACTGTAATCATCGAGTAGAACAAGGTAATACTGATAACCAGAGATACTAAGCACGGGAGATGTCCATACATCACAATGTACAAGCTGGAAAGGGAAATACGACACATGTTCGAAAGTGCTAAATGGTAGACGAACACTTTTGCCTAATTGACACGCTTGACAAACGGTGCTAGGGCTAGCTACATGATCCAGCGATGAGCTCTTGAGAGTGTGGGCTAAAGCATCAGCACCTAGATGCCCAAGGCGTTGATGCCATAGATCACGGGAGACGGCAGTCAGGGCATGGTGGGTGTGGCTCGGTGGCGATGTTGTGGACATGGGGTAGAGCTCGTCGTCGTCGGAGTTACATCGGAGGATCACCTTCTTCGTTCTTCGGTCCTTAACAAAAAAACCAATGTCATCAAACTCGACATTAACAGGGTTGTGGCGAGCGAGGGCTTTGACGGATAGAAGGTTTTTGATAATGTGTGGGGAGACTAGAACGTGTTGTAGAAAGAGGGGTGATTGGGTTGTAGGAATGGTGGTGTGGCCAATGTGCGTGGCGGGGAGCAAGGACCCGTCGCCAACTACTATGGAAGTAGAAGAATAGGGAGCAGAGGAGGAGAGCATACCGGGGGACGACGCCATGTGTGTGGTAGAGGCAGTATCCATGTACCAGTCGGAGCCAGGAAGCTGAGGTTGTTGCTGCTATAGGGTCATGGCGTTGAGCGCCTGTACCAGGGCGCTCTGGTCCCACGCAGGCGCGTTGGAGTTGGGCGCTCCACCGGCGAGGGCACCATACAGCGGGTGCGGCGGCACCGTGCCATCTGTCAAGTGTGCCGGCATGGATGGGGGTGGCGGGGACACGTTGGGGCCGTAATGCGCAGCCACACCAGCGAAGGGGGACGCGCCACCGGGGCGAGGCCCAAGGATGCCCGCACCAGGGGTGTGAGGATGCCATGGCATCGGCCACAGATGGACCATGCCAGTCCAGGGCGCGGGCGCCTGAGCAGATGTGCGAGGAGGAGCCCCGCCACCTGGATGAGGGGCGGAGCCCCCGCCAGAGTGCGAGGAGGATCCCCCGCCGGAGTAGTTTCCCTTGCCTTTTCCTTTGTAGCGCCCGCCACCGCCCGAGTTGCGGGAGTTGGCGCCGCCACCGCCCCCCCCCCCCCCGCTGCCATTGTGGTTGCTCGGTGCGCGTTCGACGTGGAGCGCGGTCTCTGTGTTGTGGTCGGTGGACTGCCGGCCCTCCTCGAGGAGGAGGAAGGCACGACAGCGAAGGAGGGAGGGGAAGGGGCTCTGCATGGTGAGGATGGGCACGGCATAACAGAAACGGGGGTGAAGGCCACGAATCATGTTGAGCACCTGATCACGATCGTCGACGGGAGAGCCGAGGTCGGCGAGCCGGTCGGCGCACTCCTTGAGCCGGGCGAAGTAGGTGAGGATCGACGAGGACCCCTGCTCGAGCCGCCGGAACTCGGTGGCCTGGAAAACCACCTGATGCTCGCGGTTCTCCAGAAAGAGGCTGCAGATGGCGGCCCAGACCTCACCGGCGGTGGCGCCGTGCTGGTGTACGAGCCCGAACACCTCTGGGCTAATGCGGTTGTAGAGCCACGACACGATGTGTGCGTTGTCTTGCAGCCACACCGGATCAGTGGGGCGAGGCGCGCCGGAGATGTGGTCGAGGACGGCGTACTTCTGGAAGGTAACCTCAAACAGAGTACGCCATTGGGAGAAGTTTGGCGGGTTCAGGCCGAGGATGAGCAGGACCTTCTGGTTGATGAAGACATCGGCGAGGGGGGAGAGGTCGCGAACACCCGTGGAGGACGACGCGGTCGGGTCCAGCAGGAAGAGCGGTCCACGAGCGAGTGCAGCCGGCGTCAGCAGTGTCTGGGTGGAGGAGGAGGAGACCGGCGTGGCAGGTGTGCGCGGGGTGATGACCCACGACTATAGGGGATCTATCGTAGTCCTTTCGATAAGTAAGAGTGTCGAACCCAACGAGGAGCAGAAGGAAATGATAAGCGGTTTCTAGCAAGGTATTCTCTGCAAGTACTGAAATAAGTGGTAACAGATAGTTTTGTGATAAGATAATTTGTAACGAGCAACAAGTAACAAAAGTAAATAAGGTGCAGCAAGGTGGCCCAATCCTTTTTATAGCAAAGGATAAGCCTGGACAAACTCTTATATGATGTAAAGCGCTCCCGAGGACACATTGGAATATCGTCAAGCTAGTTTTCATCGCGTTCATATGATTCGTGTTCGGTACTTTGATAACTTGGTATGTGGGTGGACCGGTGCTCGGGTGCTGCCCTTACTTGGACAAGCATCCCACTTATGATTAACCTCTATTGCAAGCATCCGCAACTACAACAAAAGTATTAAGGTAAACCTAACCATAGCATGAAACATATGGATCCAAATCAGCCCCTTACGAAGCAATGCATAAACTAGGGTTTAAGCTTCTGTCACTCTAGCAACCCATCATCTACTTATTACTTCCCAATGCCTTCCTCTAGGCCCAAATAATGGTGAAGTGTCATGTAGTCGACGTTCACATAACACCACTAGAGGAGAGACAACATACATCTCATCAAAATACCGAACGAATACCAAATTCACATGACTACTAATAGCAAGACTTCTCCCATGTCCTCAGGAACAAAAGTAACTACTCACAAAGCATAAACATGTTCATAATCAGAGTGGTATTAATATGCATATAGGATCTGAACATATGATCTTCCACCAATTAAACCAACTAGCATCAACTAGAAGGAGTAATTAACACTACTAGCAACCTACTAGCACCAATCCCAGACTTGGAGACAAGAATTGGATACAAGAGATGAACTAGGGTTTTGAGATGAGATGCTGCTGATGAAGATGTTGATGGAGATTGCCCTCTCCCGATGAGAGGAGCGTTGATGATGATGATGGCGATGATTTCCCCCTCTGGGAGGGAAGTTTCCACGGCAGAACAGCTCCGCTAGAGCCCTAGATAGGTTCCGCCAAGGTTCCACCTCGCGGCGGCGGAGTTTCGTTCGAGAAGATGGCTTATGATTTTTTCCCATTGAAAGACTCCATATAGCAGAAGATGGCCACCAGAGGGCCACCAGGGGACCCACGAGGTAGGGGGCGCGCCTAGGGGGTAGGGCGCGACCCCCACCCTCGTGGGCAGGGTGTGGCCCCCCTGGTGAAGTTCTTGCTCTCAGTATTTTTTATATATTTGGAAAACATCTTCCGTGAAGTTTCTGGACTTTTGGAGCTGTGCAGAATAGGTCTCTAATATTTGCTCCTTTTCCAGCCCAGAATCCCAGCTGCCGACATTCTCCCTCTTTATGTAAACCTTGTAAAATAAGAGAGAATAGGCATAAGTATTGTGACATAATGTGTAATAACAGCCCATAATGCAATAAATATTGATATAAAAGCATGATGCAAAATGGACGTATCAACTCCCCCAAGCTTAGACCTCGCTTGTCCTCAAGCGAAAAGCTGAAGTCGAAAAATATGTCCACATGTTTAGAGATAGAGGTGTCGATAAAAATAAAATATGGACATGAGGGCATCATGATCATTCTTAGAACAACAACTCATATAATTCTTTGTCATATAGTATCTAATGCTAGAGTAATAATTCAATCACAATATCAAGTATGAATCGTAAACTTCATTGAAAACTAACAAACTACAATCTCAGCCATTGAAGCAATTGCAATTTATCATAACATAGGAAAGAGTCAATGTATAAGAGCTTTTCAGCAAGTCCACATACTCAACTATCATATAATCTTTCACAATTGCTGACACTCACACAATACTTATGGGTATGGAGTTTTAATCGTACACAGAGAAAGATAGGGGCTTATAGTTTTGCCTCCCAACGTTTTACCTCAAGGATAATGTCAACAATAATAGTTCATGAAAACTCACATCCAATTAGCCATATATACCAGGATCTTTCCAACATACTGTGCTTGCCAAAGGATAAAATGTAAAAAGGAAGGGTGAAGATCACCATGACTCTTATGCAATGTAGGAGATAAAAGTAAAAGATAGGCCCTTCGCAGAGGGAAGCAGAGGTTGTCATGCACTTTTATGGTTGGATGCACAAAATCTTAATGCGAAAGAATGTCACTTTATATTGCCACTTGTGATATGGACCTTTATTATGCAGTCTGTCGCTTTTATTACTTCCATATCACACGCTCGTATAAAGCTTATTTCCTCCACACCAATCAATCATACATATTTGGAGAGCAATTTTTATTGCTTGCACCAATGATAACTTACTTGATGGATCTCACTCAATCCATAGGTAGATATGGTGGACTCTTATGGCAAGACTGGTTTAAGGGTATTTGGAAGCACAAGTAGTATCTCTACTTGGTGCAATGAATTTGGCTAGCATGAGGGGGAAAGGCAAGCTCATCATGTTGGAAGATCCAAGACGATATAATTTATCTCAGATGTAAGAAAACATAACCCATTACGTTGTCTTCCTTGGACAATGTCAACTCTTTAACATGTCATATTTTAATGAGTGCTCACAATCATAAAAGATGTCCAAGATAGTATATTTATATGTGAAGACCTCTCTTTATTTATTACTTCCTATTAATTGCAGCGATGACCAAAACTGTGTTTGTCAACTCTCAACAACTTTTATTCATCATACTCTTTCTATGTGAGCTCATTACTCTCCATAAGACTCATATGATCTCTTTGTTTCTTTTATTTCTTTCTCTTTTCTTTTATTCCTTTAGGATCATGGCAAAATAATCAAGCCCTTGACTCAACACTAATCTTTATTATATAGCTCACGGACTTGATTACATAGAAGAATAATAAAGCAAAACTCACAACTAAATCATACTAACTTTTATTCTACTAGATCAAGATATTAACAAAAGGATCAAACTAAGGAAAACGGTAAAGATAAAAGTGATGGCAATACGATACCGGGGCACTCTCCCAAACTTGGCAGTTGCCAAGTGGAGTGCCCATACCAGATACTCAATTCTTCTTTGTTGGTGGAGACGGTGGTGGTTTTGTTGATGGCGTAGGCTTTTCGTCCTTCTTCCAAGGCATAGGCTCACCATCACAGAAGGATGATCGAGTCTCTGGGATCCTCAAATCTACAGCCAAACTCATCCTTTTGAATCTATATTCATACTCACAGTTTTGGTTTTGCAGGTCATAGATTTGAGCTTGAAGGTGCTCGATTTTCTCATGAAGCTTGAAGATGGTCTCCCCGATGTTGTCGGCATCCGGCTTGTGTTTGTTGGTGAACTCTGCGATCATCATGTGGTTGGAGTTGAGTCCACGCTCCACCATCCCCTGACACTTGAAAACTTGTTGCTCCATTGCTTCGAGCCTCGCCTCCACGCTTCCGGTCCCCTTCGGTCCCTCAGCATCACGGATGTGCAGCAACCCATCACGCATCTCAATGGTTTGAGGGTGTCGCTGCACCTCTGCGAGGTAAGGGTTGATGACCTTCTCGAAGAACTTGTCCTTGTGGGCACTTGGAGACGTCATGATAATCTAGATCTGTCAGAAAAACAGCTCGAAACAAAGACAGGAGATTTTTGCATGATACGGGAGTCAAAGCCCCCGGGAGATTATATAATGAATTTTTACCGATCAAAATACGTGTCGTGTACGAAAACGGAGTCCGGAGAGCACACGAGGTGCCCACAAGGTAGGGGCGCGCCCAGTAGGGTAGGGCGCGCCCTCCACCCTCGTGGAGGCCTCGTGTCCTTCCCGGACTGCTGCTTATTTTTCTATTTTTCTAAATATTCCAAAACGGAGAAATATTGCCTAAAAACTGTTTTGGAGTCGGTTTACTTACCGTACCACATACCTATTCCTTTTCGGAGCCTGAAATGTTCCGGAAAGTGTCCCTTATGTATTACTCCGGGGTTACGGTTTCAATAACATTGGTTTCAACATTTATGGGATTACCTGAGATATAATGTTTAATTCTTTGACCGTTCACCACCTTCGGATTTGTGCCTTCGAAGTTGTTGATTTTTATGGCACCGGAACGGTAGACCTCCTCGATAACGTAAGGACCTTCCCATTTAGAGAGAAGTTTTCCTGCAAAAAATCTTAAACGAGAGTTGTATAGCAATACATAATCACCTACATTAAACTCGCGCTTTTGTATCCTTTTGTCATGCCATCTTTTAACTTTTTCTTTAAACAACTTGGCATTTTCGTAGGCTTGGGTTCTCCATTCATCAAGTGAGCTAATATCAAATAACCTCTTCTCACCGGCAAGTTTAAAATCATAATTAAGTTCTTTAATAGCCCAATAAGCCTTGTGTTCTAGTTCGAGAGGTAAGTGACATGCTTTTCCATAGACCAGTTTATACGGAGACATACCCATAGGATTTTTATATGCAGTTCTATAGGCCCATAATGCATCATCAAGTTTCTTGGATCAATTCTTTCTAGACCTATTAACAGTCTTTTGCAAAATCAATTTGAGTTCTCTATTACTCAATTCTACTTGACCACTAGACTGAGGGTGATAAGGAGATGCAATTCTATGATTAACATCATATTTAGCAAGCATTTTACGAAAAGCGCCATGAATAAAATGTGAACCACCATCAGTCATTAAATATCTAGGGACTCCAAATCTTGGAAAAATAACTTCTTTAAGCATTTTAATAGAAGTGTTATGATCAGCACTACTAGTTGGAATAGCTTCTACCCACTTAGAACGTAATCCACAGCAACTAAAATATGTGTATAACCATTAGAGGAAGGAAAAGGTCCCATATAGTCAAAGCCCCAAACATCAAATGGTTCAATAACAAGTGAATAATTCATAGGCATTTCTTGACGTCTACTAATATTACCAATTCTTTGTCATTCATCACAAGATAAGACAAACTTACGGGGCATCCTTGAAGAGAGTAGGCCAATATAAACCAGATTGCAGTACCTTATGTGCAGTTCTATCTCCAGCATGGTGTCCTCCATAAGCTTCGGAGTGACACTTGCGTAGGATTTGTTCTTGTTCATGCTCAGGTACACAATGTCTAATAAAACCATCTACTCCTTCTATATAAAGATGTGGGTCATCCCAAAAGTAATGCCTCAAATCATAGAAGAACTTTTTCTTTTGCTGGTATGTTTAGGTGGTATAAACTTAGCAACAATGTAATTAGCATAATCAGCATACCATGGAGCAGTATGAGAGGCATTTATGACATTTAATTGCTCATCAGGGAAGCTATCATCAATAGGTAGTGGGTCATCAAGCACATTTTCTAACCTAGACAAGTTGTCTGCAACGGGGTTCTCAGCTCCTTTTCTATCAACAATATGCAAATCAAATTCTTGTAGTAAGAGAACCCATCTAATAAGTCTAGGTTTAGCATCTTTCTTTTCCATAAGATATTTAATAGCAGCATGATCAGTGTGAATAGTTACTTTAGAATCAACAATATAAGGTCTAAACTTATCACAAGCAAATACAACTGCTAAGAATTCTTTTTCAGTGGTAGCATAATTTCTTTGAGCATTATCTAGATTTTTACTAGCATATTGAATAATATTTAGTTTCTTATCAACTCTTTGTCCTAGAATAGCACCTACAGCATAATCACTAGCATCCCACATAATTTCAAAGGGTAAATTCCAATCAGGTGGCTGAACAATAGGTGCAGAAATCAATGCTTTCTTAAGTATTTCAAATGCTTCTACACAATCATCATCAAAGACAAATGGTATATCTTTTTGTAATAAATTAGTCAGAGGCAGAGAAATTTTTGAGAAGTCCTTAATGAACCTCCTATAAAAACCGGCATGACCAAGGAAACTTCTTATACCTTTGATGTCCTTGGGACATGGCATCTTTTCAATAGCATCAACCTTGGCTTTATCAACTTCAATACCTCTTTCAGAAACTTTATGCCCCAAGACAATACCTTCATTAACCATAAAGTGGCACTTTTCCCAATTCAAGACAAGATTAGTTTCTTCACATCTCTGCAAAACTCGATCAAGGTTGCTCAAGAAATCATCAAAAGAAGATCCATAGACGGAAAAGTCGTCCATGAAAACCTCACAAATCTTTTCACAAAAGTCAGAGAATATAGCCATCATGCATCTTCGAAAGGTAGCAGGTGCATTACATAAACCAAAAGGCATACATCTATAAGCAAAAGTACCAAAAGGGCATGTAAAAGTAGTCTTTGATTGATCTTTGGCTGACACAGGTATTTGAGAGAAACCAGAATAACCATCTAGAAAGCAAAAATGTGTATGTTTAGATAATTTTTCTAGCATTTGATCGATAAAAGGTAAGGGGTAATGATCTTTTTTAGTAGCCTTATTTAATTTGCAGAAATCAATTACCATCCTATAACCTGTAATAATTCTTTGAGGAATCAATTCATCTTTATCATTAGGAACAACAGTAATATCTCCCTTCTTAGGGACACAATGGACAGGGCTTACCCACTGACTATCAGCAACAGGATAAATTATACCTGCCTCAAGGAGCTTTAGTATCTCCTTTCTTACCACTTCTTTCATTTTAGGATTCAGCCGGCGTTGATGATCACGAACTGGTTTAGCATCTTCTTCCAAATTAATCTATGTTGACATAGAGTGGGACTAATGCCCTTAAGATCATCAAGAGTATACCCAATAGCAGCACGGTGCTTCTTCAGAGTTTTCAATAATCTCTCTTCTTCATGCTCTAAAAGGTTAACACTAATAATAACATGATATATCTTTTTCTCATCAAGATAAGCATATTTAAGAGTATCAGGTAACAGTTTAAGCTCAAACACGAGATCACCCATGGGTGGAGGAGGATCCCCTAGGATTTCAATAGGTAAATTGTTTTTCAGAATAGGTTCCTGTTTAAAGAATACTTCATCTAATTCCCTTCTTTCATTCATAAATATATCCTTTTCATGGTCTAGCGAATATTGTTCTAAAGGATCACTAGGAGGTACGACAATAGAAGCAAGACCAATAATTTCATCCTTACTAGGTAATTCTTCTTCACGGTGTTGTCTACTAAATTTAGAAAAATTAAATTCATGAGTCATATCATCTAAACCGATAGTAACAACATCTCTTTTGCAATCTATGGTAGCATTAACAGTGTTCAAGAAGGGTCTACCAAATATAATGGGACAAAAGCTATCTTGTGGGGAACCAAGAACAAGAAAATCAGCAGGATATCTAGTTTTCCCACACAAGACTTCAACATCTCTAACAATTCCCATTGGTGAAATAGTATCTCTATTGGCAAGTTTAATTATGACATTAATATCTTCCATCTCAGCAGGTGTAATATCATGCATAACTTCTTTGTATAAGGAATAAGGTATTGCACTAGCACTAGCACCATATCACATAAGCCATGATAACAATGATCTCCTATTTTAGCAGAAATAATAGGCATGCCTACCACAGGTCTAGGTTTATCTTTATCACGGGGTTTAGCAATTCTAGCAGTTTCATTACACAAATAAATAACATGCCCATCTATATTATCAGACAAGAGATCTTTAACAATGGCAATATTAGGTTCAACTTTAACTTGCTTAGGAGGTGTATATGTTTTAATATTGCTTTTACGAACCACAGTTGAAGCTTTAGCATGATCCTTTATCCTAACAGGGAAAGGTGGTTTCTCAACATAAGAAGTAGGAACAATAGGATCATTATAAGTGATAGTCTTTTCTTAAACTTTAATAGGTGCAGCTACTTTTACTTCTATGGGAGGATGATATTTAAACCACTTCTCCTTTGGGAGATCAACATAAGCAGCAAAAGATTCACAGAAAGAAGCTACTATCTCAGAGTCAAGTCCATATTTAGTGCTAAATTTATGAAAAACATCGGTATCCATAAAAGATTTAACATAATCAAAACTAGGTGTCATACCTGACTCCTTACCATTGTCGAGGTCCCAATCTTCAGAGTTGCGTTTAATTCTTTCCAATAAATCCCATTTGAATTCAATAGTCTTCATCATAAAAGAGCCAGCACAAGAATTATCAAGCATGGTGCGATTGTTACCAGAAAGCCGAGCATAAAAATTTTGAATAATCATTTCTCTTGAGAGCTCATGATTGGGGCATGAATATAACATTGATTTAAGGCTCCCCCAAGCTTGAGCGATGCTTTCTCCTTCGCGAGGCCAAAAATTATATATATAATTGCGATCACGATGAACAAGGTGCATAGGATAAAACTTCTGATGAAATTCCAATTTCAATCGTTTGTAATTCCAAGACATCATATCATCACATAGCCTATACCATGTCGATGCATCTCCCCTCAAAGATAAAGGGAAGATATTCTTCTTAACAACATCTCCGGGTACACCTGCAAGCTTAAATAATCCACAAACTTCATCCACATATATCAAATGTTCATCAGGATGTTTTGTTCCATCTCCTAAAAAAGGATTAGCTAGCAGTTTGAACTTCAAAGCAAGCATTTTTCATTTTCATTTTCATTTTCAGTAGGTTCAGTAGGTTGAGGAGCAACTCTTTGCTCTACTGGTCAGGGTGAAGATACCCCGAACAAGCCCCTCAAAGGATTACCTTCCATGGTAACAAGTGACGGTAAATTTCAGCGCACTATATAAATTTTTCCTTACCAAATTCCACCTACCAAAGGCGCTTCACTCCCCGGCAACGGCACCAAAAAAGAGTCTTGATGACCCACAAGTATAGGGGATCTAAGGTAGTCCTTTCGATAAGTAAGAATGTCAAACCCAACGAGGAGCAGAAGGAAATGATAAGCGGTTTCCAGCAAGATATTCTCTGCAAGTACTGAATTAAGTGGTAACAGATAGTTTTGTGATAAGATAATTTGTTACGAGCAACAAGTAACAAAAGTAAATAAGGTGCAGCAAGGTGGCCCAATCCTTTTTGTAGCAAAGGATAAGCCTGGACAAACTCTTATATGATGTAAATCGCTCCCGAGGACACATGGGAATATCGTCAAGCTAGTTTTCATCGCGTTCATATGATTCGCATTCGGTACTTTGATAATTTGGTATGTGGGTGGACCGGTGCTCGAGTGTTGCACTTACTTGTAAAAGCATCCCACTTATGATTAACCTCTATTGCAAGCATCCGCAACTACAACAAAAGTATTAAGGTAAACCTAACCATAGCATGAAACATATGGATCCAAATCAGCCCCTTGCGAAGCAACGCATAAACTGGGGTTTAAGCTTCTGTCACTCTAGCAACCCATCATCTACTTATTACTTCCCAATGCCTTCCTCTAGGCCCAAATAATGGTGAAGTGTCATGTAGTCGATGTTCACATAACACCACTAGAGGAGAGACAACATACATCTCATCAAAATATCGAACGAATACCAAATTCACATGACTACTAATAGCAAGACTTCTCCCATGTCCTCAGGGACAAAAGTAACTACTCACAAAGCATAAACATGTTCATAATCAGAGGGGTATTAATATGCATATAGGATCTGAACATATGATCTTCCACCAATTAAACCAACTAGCATCAACTACAAGGAGTAATTAACACTACTAGCAACCTACTAGCACCAATCCCGGACTTGGAGACAAGAATTGGATACAAGAGATGAACTAGGGTTTTGAGATGAGATGGTGCTGATGAAGATGTTGATGGAGATTTCCCTCTCCCGATGAGAGGAGCGTTGGTGATGATGATGGCGATGATTTCCCCCTCCGGGAGGGAAGTTTCCTCGGCAGAACAGCTCGGCCAGAGCCCTAGATTGGTTCCACCAAGGTTCCACCTCGTGGAGGCGGAGTTTCGTCTAAGAAGATGGCTTATGATTTTTTCCCATCGAAAGACTCCATATAGCAGAAGATGGCCACCGGAGGGCCACCAGGGGGGCCACGAGGTAGGGGGCGCGCCCCCCACCCCCGTGGGCAGGGTGTGGCCCCCCTGGTGAAGTTCTTGCTCTTAGTATTTTTTATATATTTGGAAAACATCTTCCGTGAAGTTTCAGGACTTTTGGAGCAATGCAGAATAGGTCTCTAATATTTGCTCCTTTTCCAGCCCAGAATCCCAGCTGCCGGCATTCTCCCTCTTTATGTAAACCTTGTAAAATAAGAGAGAATAGGCATAAGTATTGTGACATAATGTGTAATAACAGCCCATAATGCAATAAATATTGATATAAAAGCATGATGCAAAATGGACGTATCACGGGGCGTCACCGGTTCCAGGGCCGCTGCCGAGAGGAGGAGGAGGTGGGGGAGTGGGAGATGCCATGGCCGTTCTGGGGAGTTGGAGAGGCAGCGGAAGAGTGGTTCAGCGACGAAGGAGAAAACCAGCATTTGATACCATGTGGATCGTTGGAGAGGAAGAGCAAAGCACTTAGGTGCTGCCATTGCCATTGCCAAGAGCGCGGGGTGCCACTACAATAGGGGCGCGGAGCACCAGTACAATAGAGAGAGAGAGAGAGAGAGAGAGAGAGAGCAGCTCTAGTACGTGCATGGGATCGTGGGTAGATGCATGCAGTGCGTGGGAGAGTGGAGAGAACTGCTAACAGCTACATATTTTGACTACGATATATGGCAGATGAAAAACTTTTCTAACTGAAAAGTTTGAAGAGGATGCATACATGATAAAGCTAGAAGAGGATGTATACATGATAGCTTGGAATTGTTTATTGTATTACTCGAGCCTCGTGGGCATATATATAGAAGTACATAATATTCTTTGAGTATAAGACAAGTTAGAACGAATCTTAGTCTATCCTATATTATACTCCCTCTGTATTGTTTCCCCCAACTACAAGTATTTCAATATAGATGGAGTAATAAAAATCCCAAACCAGCCAACAACTTGTGAGAGGCTCTCTGTTTATCAAAGTACCCTATATTTATTCGGCAAAAAAGTACCCTATATTTCATAAAATTATTATTGTTATCTTTTTTCTCTCAAGGGCATGACGAATTGAAGTGCTTAGGACTTGGGAAGGCCATTCTCTGTTATTGTCGCAGTGGAACAGGAATCACGTGAATGCCATGCTGCGCCAGCCATTACCGCTTCTATTTCGCAGATCTCTTGAGGGCAGTTCGTGAGGTTCGTGCATCCTTGTGCCGTCACATACACATTACTTTCAATGCGAACACCACCAAAGCTTCTGTACATTTGTATCTTTTCCCAGTTGAAGAACTCTGAGCAAATTGGATCATTCCTGGCCTGCCTCAGCAAAGCGTCAATGAAGTAACATCCCGGCTCGACCGTAATAACCATGCCTTCTTTAAGCTCTCTTGTGGTGCGCAAGGATCTCAATCCCGGCTCCTCCGGTCTCTCTAAACCCTCGGGGTAGCCTCCGGGATCATGCGCGTCAATTCCAAGCAAGTGCCCAAGACCATGAGGCATGAAGACAGCACCCAACCTTCTGTCCATCATGTCATCAATATCACCATGGATAATATCTTCTTTCTCTAAAGACTCGAGTATTCTCCGCTCTGCCAGCTTGTGCATGCCGATCCATTTCACCCTAGGTGTCGGTGGGAAATGACACCTATGGGATCACAAGAATCCCTACTGCGGTTGCGGGGCGCGGGGTTGAGAGAAGAGCGGGTCTAACAGAGAGCACGCGGTTCGTTTATCCAGGTTCGGGCCGCGAGGATGCGTAAAACCCTATTCCTGCTTTGGTGGATGTATCCTGAGTTCTTGAACTAGCTACGGGTGTAACAAGCTCAAAAATTCCGAATCCCTCCCCTCGTCGCCTTGGGCCTCCTTTTATAGAAAAAGCGGTCGCCACAGTGGCAGACAGGAGGTGGAAAGGCAACAGTGTTGTGAGGTTATCCTGGTATTACAGGACAAAGCGCATTAAATGCGAGGCTTAGGTGTCCCTCCACTTTATCAGGGGCGGGGGCGAGGCTTGTCCCATCCGTTTCTGCTCCTCCAAGCTTCGACACGCGCCCTGGCCAGCGATGCATGCGGTGCCATGTAGGTAGGCAGGCAGCTGAGGTGGCGCGGTGGTGGAGCCTCCATGAAGGGTTGCATGTCGCCACGCAGGTGCGTGCCCAGCTGGTTGGGTCAGCAGCTGCATGCGAACGGCAGCGGAGACTTGGCTGGTGCGGGCCTGATGGTGGCCCTGCTGGTGCCCTTGGCGAGGGCCACCCGGCAAGGGTCTTGCCGTGGCGTGTAGGCGTCCCCGGCAAGGATCTCGCCGGGGGTCTTGTGGGATTCTTCGGTGAGGAAGGTTGCCTTCCTATCCTCATTTGATCTTAACTATTCTTTGTCTTCACGAAGATCTGCATGCCACCACAGAGGTGCCTCCCGAGCCCTGTCCAGTGCATTTGCCAAGTGTTGGTGGGCTCGAGGGTGGCTCGCTCGGCTGGCGTGGGCGAGCTGCCCCGGCAAGGGTCCTTGCCGGGGAAACCTGCTTTGCCCATCTGATCTTTGTGGCCTTGGTCCTTGTCGTTGCTTTTGCTTCGTCTTGGGCTTCAATCTTACCTTGGCTTACCTCCCTTGCTCTGCTTGTGTGGTCACGGGCGCGGCTCTGACTGCCCGTGCACAGGAAAAGGGGTACAAAAATGTGCCCCTAGTTTTGTACACCGACAGGAGCCCCCGGGCCTGAGCCACACATAAGCGCGACACGTTGTTGGGTCAGGCCCAAGACGGTGCATGGGCAGGCGGGGCGGTTTTTACCGCGGTAAATTTTTTCGCGTGTTGTGCCTCCCACGACCCGCGCGCGCGGCGCGGGGTGGAGGGGCGTGCATGACGTAGGCGGCATGCGTGGAGCGGTTTTCACACGCATGCGTCACATTGCAGTAAAGGGGCGGCTCGCGCCTTCCCCATAAAGGGAGGGAGGCATGGAGGCACGGCTCATTTACTGCATGAGTCTTCAAGGCGTCCACTCCCTTGATTACGGGGTGGCGAGTGATCGCCTCACCCGTCCCCTGGGATCTACACGTCTGCCACGCGTCTTTCATGCGCTCGGGGTGGCAAACGGTGGAGGCGGGAAACCGGGCCGTTGCTGGTTGGGGCGGCAGGTCGGTCTTGGTTCCCTGCACCTCTTGTGTCTTGATTGGCCGAGCGGGGCGGCCGAGCCCCAACCCCGTTCCTTTATAAAGAGGGTGAAGGGGGATGGCATCCCGCATTCTTCTATCTTTTACCTCTCTTCGCTTCCGCTCCTTCCTTTCATCCACCATGGAGAAAGGGAATCCCGGTCCTTCGACGATGGCGGCGAGGGTCGCCGCTTGACAACGCGCCTCTCTTCCCCCTGAGCCCGTGTTGGCAGAGTCGACCGCGAGGGGAAGGGGGAGGCGGCGACGCCGTGGGCGAGGCCGGGGCAGAGGTCGCGGTGCTCGGGGAAGGGGAGGATGGGGCGGTAGATCAGCCTCTCCTCCTCCAGCAGCTCCTCCTCCGATGGAGGGCCATGCAGGAGACAACCCCTGCGAATTCTTCGTCAGGCTGCGCCAGCCACCGCATCGCCGCCTTCGCCTCCCAACTCCATTCGCACGGGAGATGGAGCTGGATCCGCCGCAGGCGTTGCGGTTGCATATGAGGGGCTGTGGGAATGGCGGCACATGGGCCGACGTCGAGTTCCCCGCCCCTCAGGTCATGTATCTCCACCGAGGGTGGAAAACCTTCGCTTGCCTCCACTGCTTGATGGATGGGCTCACTCTCCATTTCAAACTAATGGAGGATGGCCTCCTCTCTGTCAAGATCTTCGGGCACTTCGGGACTCGCGTAAGGTGCTGCGTGGAGAGCTCTTCTGACGATGAAGATTCCTCCTCGAGCGAGAGCGGCGAGGAGGACAGCGGCAGCGACGACGAGGCTAGCGGGTTGCAGGATGACGGGTCCGATTAGGCGTCGGGTGCCGCTCTGAGCGGCACTGGCGACCCCATCATCCGCGTCGCCGGCTCCTTTAACTTCTTGGGGTCGTCTCCTTGGGCGGCTAGCGTTGGGAGGCTGTGGAAGAGGAAGAGGGCGGGCGGCAAGGCCGTCAAGTCGGAGTACGCGGGCACCGACGCCTTCGTTGCGTACCGACGTCCTGCCGCCTCGTCTTCGAGCTCTGCCTCCAACGCCGCCATCACCATCCAGCCCTTGGACGGCCACCAAGATGTCCTCTTGGTGTCTTATGCCACTCGTAGCTCGCCTAGGCGCCCCTTTTGCCCTTCTGCTTTCTTGTTCCATTTCCTGAGGAGAGAGACAAGAAAGGTATTACGGGCATCTTATCTCTTTTTAGTCTTGTAAGCCTTCGGGCCTTTGTTAACTTTAGAACTTGTAATCCCTTTGTTCATGTTTTTCATTTCGTATGAACTGTACATGTACGGTATGTTTTTTTAATGAAAAAGGGATGTTTGCTGGGTTTTCCGTTCGTAGGTAAAACCCACGACAAGGAGTAAATCCTTGTTACCTTTAAGGTAAACGTTTTCCCGCCCGGCAACAGGCCTTGCCGTCCCCCCACTTCGCTCGACCTTTCTCACGCCCTTGGCGGAGGCAGGGATGAGGTGGGCTTAGGCTCTTCGTTTCATTTCCTTGCTACCGCGACTACGACCAATTCGGTCCCAGGAAACGAGTCCTAGGATCCGGAATGAGGTTAGCACGGTAGCCTAAGGATAAAACGAGGTTTCACATACCTCACTTCATAACGAAACACATGATAAGGGATAGAGAACTTATCTGAATATGCAGCCCCCGGCAACCTTGGCTTGCCGCGGGTGGATCTTTGCTCTTGTAGCCCCTGTCGTGGTTCTAATACTGACAGTAGAATAGGGGGGTAGGAATGTAGAGGCAAGATCCTAGCTATGGAGGAGTTGTACACACGAGTTTTATGAGTTCAGGCCCTTCTCGGAGGAAGTAACAGCCCTACGTCTCGGAGCCTGGAGGCGGTCGACTGGATATATGCGTGTGAATTACAGAAAGTGCGAACCCCTGTCCCAGAGGAGGGGGTGGCTTATATAGAGTGCGCTAGGACCCCAGCTCCCCTCTTTTCACACAGGGTTCAATGTTCATAAAGGAGGAGCATTACTGGTAATGTCCGAAGTAAAGTGCTATAAATGTCCATAAAGCTATGACTTAAACCCAGACCGTTGCGGAGTGAAGGGCTTCTCATCTTCTGGTGGTCGAGTGTCTTCAAGGTGGTCGAGTGAACACATCTTCATGGTCGAGTGGATGATGGTTTCTCTTCGACTGCTTCTGATTCTTTGTAGAGATGCCCTTGAGGAGGGTATGTTGGACAGATCCATGACCGTACCCTAGGTACATAGCTTCATCATTAGCCCCCGAATGAATCAGGGTTTGAGTGAGGAAGGAGTTGGGAACACTTCCGACTCATTCTTTATGCTATGAGCATATCTTGTTCTGGAACAATGAACTGAGGAGACGACGTCAACTCCTTTTTCAGTCACCTTGGTCCATTCTTGGTTTTTGTCGAGTGAATTTTCACGGTAGAATTCCGAATGATAATGTAGAGGACGTTTACAGTCTAGCAAGTTGCTCTGCTCTCCGCGGGATTCGAATTTTGGGAAGCGCGCCGGACGGGCAAGACCGTGGTAATCGGGGCGGATTAGGCAAGTCTCCTCGATCTCCGCGCCACCTTTTTTGCCACGTACTGCGCGCGCGACTGTTGCGGGATTTGTTTAGATCGTCTGGGTCCACCAGTCAGTCACTCGGGGAATGACCTTATAAAAGGCACCGGACCAGGCCTCTGCCCCATGCGCTCCCATTCTCTTTTCTTCTTCCTCCGACCTCTTCGCCACGCTCACTTCTGCTCTCGTCGCCGGACCCTCACTCGAACTCGATCCATTGCCATGGGGAAAGATAAGATGGTGGCGCTGGAGCGTGCGAAGAAGGCGACCGAGAAGGCAAAGGGCAAGCGGACCAGCCGGGGCGGATCCTCGTTGAGATCCGGCCTGCCGCCGGGCTAGATCCAGGGCGACTGGATCCGCTCGACGATCAGCCAGGACGACCTCGACGACCTGGTGGAGGGGGGACTGATCCCCCACAAGTCGGCACGGCTCCCGGGGAACGAGACCGAGCCGCAGCCAAGGGAGGGTGAGTGTGTTGTGGAGCAGGTCACTTGGAGCGGCAAAGGGTACCTGGATGCCGAGGAGGACGAGGAGAGCGACGAATCGACTGATGACGAAGAGGTCGACTCGCCTCCTCGCAGGGAGAGGAGATCCAAACACGCTCACGACCCGGCGAGCGCTCCGGGCCTGGTGGCCGCGCCGATTGGGCAGTCTTCGAAGCGTCCCAGGACGTCTTCCCCAACGCTGATTGAGAAGGCTCCGAAGCATCCCAAAGTTGTGCCGCCTCCAGCGCCGAAAGCACCGAAAGCCACCTCCTCCAAACTGCCAAAGGCTTTGCCCAGGATCAAAGTGACTGTCCCTACTATCTCTGGGTAATCATCTGACTTGTTCTTTTTGTTGACTCAAGTAACAGAACATAACCGACTGGATGCGGGTCTTTGTAGTGCTGCTACGTCAGGAACCTCTTCTCTCCAGTACCGAGACGAGGAGATGGAAGACGTGGTTACCTCTAACCCAGGTAGAAACTCTTATGATCTTGTTCTTGATTCCTTGGTCGATTGCATTCTGGTGGTTCACTTGGGGTCGAATGATCTGTCTTGCAGCTCCACCCAACGTCATCGATCTTCCAGATGACAATGAAGATGTGGCTCTTAAGCCCAGGAAGAGCAAGAAGGTAGCAGCTGGCAAGATGTCTCGGCAAGGGCCAACAACAACACCACCCGTCCGTCAACCTGAAGACGCTGGCAGGGCCTCTGTAACCTTCACTGCACCCTTGTCGAGTGAGCACTCCGCACCGTCGATTACACTGGTGATTCCTTTAGTCGTCCAACTCCACGCCACGGAGCTCCAAGCTGACACACCTGGGTCGTCTGCTCTCTTTTTCACCAGCTACATCGTCCCGGACAACCAGTCAGAAGCGGTTGTGGAAGCCATCCGACAGGCTGACGTGATGATGGAGAGGGTGAAGACGGTGCATGAGAATAGCCAGGCTACCTATGACGCCAGTGCTGCTCTTCGGGCCAATGTCCAGGTAAGTAGACTTTTCGACTGCTCTTGTTCTATGAGGATATGCTACCCGAAAAAATTTCTTCTACACAATCTCCTGTTGTTTGCATCGAATCAGAGCACCCACTGGGTGTTTTGTTGTCTTTGGTAGTTGCATTCTTCCACTCGGTCTGGGCGAGTGGGATCTGAACCGGTGGGGGCACGCTAAGTGCACCCACTGGGTGTAGTCCCCGAGACCGCGGTCGACTGCTGGCAGTCGACTGGGGTCTGAGTTCTATCTTCCTTTCTTTTTCTTTTCTTCCACTTGACTCAGGCGGACCGGTCGAGTAGGATCTGAACCAGTCGGGGCACGCCAAGTGCACCCACTGGGTGTAGTCCCGAGACCGCGGTTGACTGCTGATAGTCGATTGTGGTATGAACAGTTTTTTTTAACTTGGTCCGGGCGGACCGGTCGAGTTGGGTCTTAATCAGCGGGGGCACGCCAAGTGCACCCGCTGGGTGTAGCCCTCGAGACCGCAGTCGACTATGTGCAGTCGGCTGGGGTCTAAGCAAACTTCTTTAGGTTTTATTCACTCGGAAGTAAACAACTTTTGATCTTATCGACTGACCCATCTTTTGCCTTCTGCAGAAGTCTTGTACTCTTATTTCCAAGTTTGCTGAACTTGAGGAGAAGCAGAGGCAACTCAACCTCGACTTGGAATTGGCCCAGCAGAATCTGAAGAAAGCTCAAGACGAAGCTGCTGGTATGGAAGGTAACTGGCTGTCGACTGACTTTCAATATATTTCTTTGGTCTTCTTGTTTGATTTGATTGCTTCTTTTGTAGAGAAAATGAAGTTGGCTCTGGAGAAGAAGGACTTGGACCTCGCCGCCGCGCAAAAAGCAGACCAAGATAAAACTGCTCTCGCAGACCAGAAGCTTGCTTCAGTCGGAATGCTGGAAGGGGAGGTGAACAAACTGAAATCTTGCCTCAATGAAGCTAACCGTGAAGTGACTAGTCTAAAGAAGGACAAGGTTGCCCTGAATGAAAAGCTGGAGTCTGCAATCCGCAAGAGGAATGACACGGAAGCTTATCTGAGGACTCTTGCCAAGAAGCTCTATCTCACGCTGGAAGGTATTTCTTTTAAACCGACTGTGTTGATGCTTGCGATCGGATCCTGCTTAGTCGACTCACTAATTTTTGGCTGCAGAATTCTGCCAAGACTTCGACGAGGAAACTGGAAAGGTCGAGACGGGTATGGACCCTATCGCTTCTCCAGTTTGCGACGAAGCTGCAATGAACGTGCTCCAACTGGAGTCCCGTATCGCCAGCGCCACAAGCTACCTCGTGCGCCTGAAGGAGGTAGTCTCCCGAATCGACTCAACACTTTGGCCAAGGGCGACGCTTCAAAATGACCTGGAATCCCTGATGGCTCGACTGAACGAGATCCCTGACCGAGTGCAAGAATGGAAGAAGTCATCCGCCCGGTGTGGTGCTGACGTGGTGCTGTCCTTGGTGTGAGTCCATTGCAAGGAGGCTCGTGAAGACAAGCTGGCTGCGATCAAAGTCGCTAACACCAAAAAGCATGACTTCCAATCCTTCATGGAGACTTTCATCGCAACCGCTACTCGGACCACTAATGGGATCGACCTGGACGCATTCGTCGAGCCTGCCAGCCCTCCTCCTGCCGAGTGAACAAACTTATGAGACTTGAATCTGCTTTAAATTTGCCTCGGAAAGCCAAGTGATTGCTGTAACCGTTAAACTCCTTCGGGCTTGATGCCCGAATACTTTGGATTTGCTGGTTGGAACTTTAGGATTTATCCGAATTTGGTTTATCTCCGAATGTGCTTGCATTTTGCCTTCGAATGGACTTTGTTCACTGCTCGGAATAGTCTTTGCGTTGGAGATGCAGCTCTGAAGTGGTGGCTCTAGTCGACCTGCGCTTCGTCGTCCTTGCCGATAGGGATGGAGCGCACGTTGTACTTGTGCCGCAGCTCCAAAGGAGAAGGTTGCAATCGACCTGCACCTCGTCGTCCTTGCGGATATGGATGGACCGCATGTTGTACTTGTGTCATAGCTCCAAAGGAGAAGGTTGCAGTCGACCTGCACCTCGTCATCCTTGTGAATAGGGATGGAGCACACGTTGTACTTGTGTCGTAGCTCCGAAAGAGAAGGTTGCAGTCGACCTGCACCTCGTCGTCCTTGCGGATAGGGATGGAGCGTACGTTGTACTTGTGCCGTAGCTTCGAAAGAGAAGGTTGCAGTCGACCTGCACCTCGTCGTCCTTGCGGATAGGGATGGAGCGTACGTTGTACTTGTGTTGTAGCTCCGAAGGAGAAGGTTGCAGTCGACCTGCACCTCGTCGTCCTTGTGGATAGGGATATGTTTCGAACTTAGGCGAGTACTGGACTGCAGCTAAGCCCCCGAGTGGGAGGATTGCTCTCCACTCGGTAGGATTTTTTCAAACTTAGGCGAGTATTGGACTGCAGCTAAGCCTCCGAGTGAGAGAACTTAGGAGAGTACTGGACTGCAGCTAAGCCCCTCGAGTGGGAGGATTGCTCTCCACTCGGTAGGATTTTTTAAAACTTAGGCGAGTATCGGACTACAGCTAAGCCTCCGAGTGAGAGAACTTAGGCGAGTACTGGACTGCAGCTAAGCCCCCGAGTGGGAGGATTGCTCTCCACTCGGTAAGATTTTTCAAACTTAGGCGAGTATCGAACTGCAGCTAAGCCTCCGAGTGAGAGAACTTAGGCGAGTACTGGACTGCAGCTAAGCCCCCGAGTGGGAGGATTGCTCTCCACTCGGTAGGATTTTTCCAAACTTAGGCGAGTACTGGACTGCAGCTAAGCCTTCGAGTGAGAGAACTTAGGCGAGTGCTGGACTACAGCTAAGCCCCCGAGTGGGAGGATTGCTCTCCACTCGGTAGGATTTTTTCAAACTTAGGCGAGTACTGGACTGCAGCTAAGCCTCCGAGTGAGAGAACTTAGGCGAGTACTGGACTGCAGCTAAGCCCCCGAGTGGGAGGATTGCTCTCCACTCGGTAGGATTTTTCCAAACTTAGGCGAGTACTGGACTGCAGCTAAGCCTCCGAGTGAGAGAACTTAGGCGAGTACTGGACTGCAGCTAAGCCCCTGAGTGGGAGGATTGCTCTCCACTCGGTAGGATTTTTTTCAAACTTAGGCGAGTACTGGACTGCAGCTAAGCCTCCGAGTGAGAGAACTTAGGCGAGTACTACACTACAGCTAAGCCCCCGAGTGGGAGGATTGCTCTCCACTCGGTAGGATTTTTTCAAACTTAGGCGAGTACTGGACTGTAGCTAAGCCTCCGAGTGAGAGAACTTAGGCAAGTACTGGACTGCAGCTAAGCCCCCGAGTGGGAGGATTGCTCTCCACTTGGTAGGATTTCTCCAAACTTAGGCGAGTACCGGACTGCAGCTAAGTCTCCGAGTGAGAGAACTTAGGCGAGTACTGGACTGAAGCTAAGCCCCCGAGTGGGAGGATTGCTCTCCACTCGGTAGGATTTTCTTTCGAACTTAGGCGAAACGGATTCGCGACTAAGCCCACCCACTAGGGGATTTCAGAAGTAAATAAGAACAACAATCGTATGAGAGGACCGTAAGCTCTTGTCTTTGATAAACAAATTATAAAGGTGTTTCTTATTACATTTTATTCGAACGAGTGCTTAAGTATAAAAGGGGCGGAGCAGCTCCATGTTCCAAGCCCGTGGCTCGTCTTTCTAATGCTCACCACTGTAAAGATGGTATGCTCCATTGTGAAGAATTTTGGTGATGATGAAGGGGCCTTCCTAAGCCGGGACGAGCTTGTGTGGTTTCTGTTGATCCACTCGAAGAACCAGGTCTCCTTCTTGAAAGGCTCGACCGCTCACATTTCTGGCATGGAATCGACGCAAGCCTTGCTGATAAATGGTCGACCGGATCAAGGCCATCTCTCTTTCCTCCTCTAAGAGATCGACTGAATCTTGTCGGGCCTGCTCTGCTTCCTCTTCGGAGAAGAGCTCGACTCGGGGTGCGTTGTGGAGTAGGTCACTTGGCAGAACAGCTTCGGCTCCATAGACTAAGAAGAAAGGAGTTCGTCCGGTCGACTGATTAGGAGTTGTCCTTAAACCCCACAGAACTAATGGGAGTTCATCAACCCAAGCGCCTACTGCGTGTTTGAGATCACGCATCAGTCGGGGTTTCAGTCCTTTGAGAATTAGGCCATTGGATCTTTCTGCTTGTCCGTTCGACTGTGGGTGAGTGACTGAAGCATAGTCGACTTGTGTGCCTTGAGAAGCGCAGAAAGCTCTAAAATCATCAGAATCGAAGTTCGACCCGTTGTCCGTGATGATGTTGTGTGGGACTCCATATCTGAATGTCAATTCTCTGATAAAACTGACAGCGGTGCTGGCCTCAAGGTTCTTGATAGGTTTAGCTTCGATCCATTTGGTAAACTTGTCGACTGCAACGAGCACATGAGTGAAGCCGCTCCTGCCAGTTCTCAGTGGTCCAACCATATCCAGTCCCCAAACAGCAAAGGGCCAGATGAGGGGGATGGTCTTCAGGGTTGACGCTGGCTTGTGAGACATGTCGGAGTAAAACTGGCATCCTTCACATCTGTCGACTATATCTTCGCCATTTCATTTGCTCGTCGCCAATAGAATCCAGCTCGGTATGCTTTAGCCACGATGGCCCGAGAGGACGCATGGTGACCACAGGTCCCCGAGTGGATGTCATTGAGGATCATTCGACCTTCTTCTGGTGTTATGCATTTCTGACCGACTCCAGTCACGCTTTCCCTGAACAATTGTCCTCTTATCACAGTAAAGGCCTTGGATCGACGGACGATCTGTCGAGCCTCTTCCTCATCCTATGGGAGTTCTTTCCTGAGGATGTACGCAATGTAGGGCACTGTCCAGTCGGGAGTAATGGCCAGAACCTCCATGATCAGGTCGACCACGGCTGGGACCTCGACTTCAGTCGGGTCTGTGGCGCTCTTAGGCTGTGGGGGCTCTTCAGTAAAAGGATCTTCCTGAACTGTCGGTGTGTGAATATGCTCCAAAAACACATTGCTGGGAATGGCTTCTCTCTTGGAACCTATCTTTGCCAAGTCATCGGCTGCTTGATTTTTCAGTCGGGGTATGTGATGGAGCTCTAACCCCTCAAACATCTTTTCCAGCTTCCTCACCGCGTTGCAGTAACCAGTCATGGCTGGGCTTCTGACGTCTCACTCCTTCATCACTTGATTGACTACCAAATCTGAGTCTCCATAGACCATGAGGCGACGGACACCGAGTGAGATGGCCATGCGCAACCCATATAGGAGTGCTTCATATTCTGCTTCATTGTTGGAGGAATCAAAGTGAATCTGGAGGACATATCTGAGCCTGTCTCCTCGGGGGGATACCAGTACTACCCTAGCGCCAGAACCATTCAGCATTTTGGATCTGTCAAAGAACATGGTCCAGTGCTCCGAGTGAACTTGAGTTGGCAGTTGCTGTTCGATCCACTCGGTGAGGAAATCTGCTATTGCTTGGGACTTGATAGCTTTCTTTGCCTCAAACTTGATATCCAAGGGAAGGAGTTCAATCGCCCATTTTTCCACTCGACCAGTTGCATCTCTGTTGTGCAGAATCTCTGACAATGGAGCATCGCTGACGACTGTAACAGAGTGATCAGAGAAATAGTGTGCAACCTTCTTCGTGGTCATGTAAATCCCATAGACAAGCTTCTAATAGTGCAGATATCTCTGCTTTGACGGAGTCAGGACTTCAGAAATATAATAAACCGGGCGCTGAACTTTATAAGCTTTTCCTTCTTCTTCCCGCTCGACCGTAAGTACTGTACTGACAACTTGTCCAGTGGCTGCTATATAAAGTAGTAAAGGCTCTTTGCTGATTGGAGCAGCAAGCACCGGCTGGGTGGAAAGCAGGGCTTTTAGCCCTGCAAATGCTGCATCAACTTCTAGGGTCCACTCAAACTTATCTGATTTCTTCATCAGTTGGTAAAGAGGCAGCGCCTTTTCACCGAGGCGAGAAATGAATCGACTTAGGGCGGCCAAGCAACCAGTAAGCTTCTGGACATCATGCATACGCACAGGGCGTTTCATTCGGAGTATAGCACCCACTTTCTCTGGGTTAGCATCAATTCCTTGTTCGGAAACGAGGAAACCGAGTAATTTTCCGCCCGGAACTCCAAACGTGCACTTTGATGGATTGAGCTTGATATCATACCTTCTGAGGCTGGCAAAGGTTTCAGTAAGGTCAGTCAGTAGGTCGGAACCTTTACGTGACTTGACCACAATGTCATCCATGTATGCTTCCACATTCCGACTTATCTGAGTGAGCAGGCACTTCTGAATCATCCGCATGAATGTGGCTCCAGCGTTCTTCAAACCGAATGGCATTGTGACATAACAGAAGCACCCAAACGTGGTGATACAAGCTGTCTTTATCTCGTCGGGTCCGTACAGACGGATCTGGTGGTACCCGGAGTAGGCGTCCAAAAAGGACAAATGCTCGCACCCTGTAGTCAAGTCGACTATCTGGTCAATGTGAGGGAGAGGAAAGTGATCTTTCGGGCAGGCCCGATTGATATGCTTGAAATCAATGCACATGCGAAGTGAGTCGTCCTTCTTTGGGACCATGACAACATTGGCTAACCACTCGAAGTGGTAAATCTCTTGGATAAACTCAGCTGCCAAAAGCTGAGCCACCTCTTCACCGATTGCCTTTCTCTTCTGTACAGCGGACCGCCGAAGATGTTCTTTGACTGGTTTCACTTTTGGGTCGACTCACAAACGATGCTCAGCCAGTCCCCTGGGAACACCCGGCATGTCAGAAGGCTTCCATGCAAAGATGTCCCAGTTCTCACAGAGGAACTGGATGAGCGCTTCTTCCTATTTGGAGTCGAGTGTGGTTGAGATGTGAGTCAGAGCAGCATTGGGGTCTGTCGGGTGAATGTGAATCGACTTCGTGTCGCCAGATGACTGGAATGCTGAATTCGTGGCTGGCTTCTTGGCTCGCAACAAATCACTCGGATCTGCATTTTTCTGGTATTCTTGCAATTCTACCACGGCCATCTGAGCATCGGCGATCTTTGAGCCCTTCTAGAAGCACTCTTCTGCCTTCTTCCGATTACCAGAGATAGTGATCACCCCTTTGGGACCAGGCATCTTCAATTTGAGGTACACATAACATGGTCGAGCCATAAAATGTGCATAAGCTGGCCTGCCCAGAATGGCATGATAAGCACTCTGGAAATCCACAACTTCAAATGTCAACTTTTCTTTGCGGTAATTTTTAGAATCACCGAAAACCACGTCAAGTGCAATCTGACCAAGGGATGCAACCTTCTTTCCTGGAATGACCCCATGGAAACTCATATTGCTTTCACTGAGTTTGGACATCGGAATGCCCATTCCCTTCAATGTCTCTGCATACAGTATGTTCAGGCCACTGCCACTGTCCATCAGGACCTTTGTCAGTCGAGTGCCTTCGATCACCGGGTCGACCACTAGTGCTTGCCTCCCGGGGGTGGCTATGTGTGCTGGATGATCAGACTGGTCGAATGTAATGGCGGTCTGTGACCACTTCAGGTAATTGGGTGTCACCGGAGCGACCATGTTCACTTCTCTGTTGATGACTTTCAATCGACTTTTGCTCTCAACGTCAGCAAAAATCATCAGAGTGGAATTAACATGGGGATAACCATCATCATCCCCTTCCTCATCCTCAGCCTTGTCTGCTTCCTTCTCCTTTTCCTTGGGTTGTTTCTCTTGGAATTGCTGGATTAGGAGCCGACACTGCCGAGTGGTGTGCTTCGGGTAAATGAAATTACCCTCTTCATCTTTTTTGGTGTGGATGTGGCACGACAAATCCAACACGTCATTTCCATCTTGATCTTTTACTTTCTTGGGGTTCCACAGCCCCTTGGGCTTCCCCTTGAACTTTCCTTGAACCACAGCCAAGGCTTCACCAGGAGCAGCTGGCTCGGCCTTGCACTTTTGTTTCCGACCGGAGTTTCCTCCTCCGGCTTCGTGGGCGACTGCTTTGTGCTTGCCACTCCGGAGTCGTTCTTCTTCTTCACCATTGGCATACTTGGTGGCAATTTTCATCATCCGAGCCAGAGTCATATTTCCTGTCCGGCCGAATTTCATATTCAACTCCCGATACCTAACACCTTCCTTAAAGGCATAAATTGCCTGATGATCTGACACATCCTCTACCGTGTGGTGTAGGGTGATCCATCTCTGGATATAATCCCTCAAAGTTTCATTCGGTTTCTGAACACAACACTGTAATTTTGTCAAACCTGTCGGCCATTTGCAAGTGCCCTCGAATGTTCTGACAAAGACCCGGGCGAGATCTTCCCAAGTATAAATACTGCCAGGCGTCAACTGATTCAGCCATGCTCTAGCCGAGCCCTCCAACATCAGAGGAAGGTGTTTCATGGCCACTTCATCATTGCCGCCACCAATCTGGACAGCCACTCGGTAGTCTTCAAGCCAAGTGTCAGGCTTAGACTCACCAATGAACTTACTGACTCCAGTCGCCAACCTGAAGTTGGGGGGAATCACTGCAGCTCTGATAGCTCTGCTAAAGCACTCTGGACCTGAGACATGCGCTCTGTTGCTGGTTTGCGGACCCCCGTCATGGCCTTCTCGGTGAGCTCTGTTTCTGTCGACCAAACCCTGAACGAGAATAGATCTTGCATCAAAGCCTGGCTCCCTGGGGTCGACTGGAATACCTCGCCCAACACTGTGAGGGCGTCTGTCTTCATGTTGTCGAGGCATGTACGACCCACTCCTTGGGGGAGGAGTGGGCACTCGACGATGATCATCACGATCGACTCGGTGATCATACTGCTCATGGTTCCTGTACTGATCTCGTCGATCTCCACGTCCCTCACGCCTCGGGGGCGATCTTGGGCTATGGGCCGACTGAACTGTGTCCGCAACCACGGACCTGCTATGGATCCTATTCCGCGACTGAGATACAACCATATTCTGTTCTCCCGCCGCCCGGAGCAAGGCTCAGATTTGCACCAGACCTCGGCCAGCTTCCGACTGGGAAGGTTGGATCGACTCCGCTATCCTGGCAACAGGTGCTAGATTCTGGATCGGGGTTCGGTATACCTAAGTCGGAGGAGGAAAACATTGGCGTCGACTAGATTCTGGATCGGGGTTCGGTAGACCTCTTGTTCTTGTCGGCAGAGCTCTCTGGCACGTCCTCAACGGTAGCACAACACCCCAAAGAGGTGCGCTTGCTGGAGTGGGTGCGAGAGGTCTTGTCGGGCTCTTTTTTTCCTCCCGGGCCTTCGGCGGCAGGAGCAGGTGCCTCGACGGCAGCTGCTGCAACTGCTTCCCGGTATAGTTGGTCGGCGCAGATCAGCGCGTCCTTCTTGTCGGAGGGGAGGGAGATGACGGTCAACGGCCCGGGCATCTTTAGCATGTTGTAGGCGTAGTGTGATGCCGCCATGAACTTAGCTAATGTCGGGCGGCCGAGGATCCCGTTGTAGGGCAAGGGGATCTCGGACACGTCGAAGACGATCCTCTCCGTCCGGAAGTTCAACTCTCCTCCAAATGTCACGGGCAGTGTGACCTTTCACTTTGGATGGCTTCTCCCCGGATTGACCCCCTGAAATGTGCCCGTTTCCTCGAGGTCTCCGTCAGGGATTTGCAACTTTTTGATCACGACAGGCGAGATCAGGTTCAGGCCGGCCCCGCCGTCAACCAACATCTTGTTCACCCTGAGGTTGCGTATTGTTGGCGAAACCAACAACGGCAAACACTCGACCGTGGTAGTGCAATCGGGGTGGTCCTCGGCATCAAAGATGAGGGGCGTGCTAGACCACTTTAGTGGCTTCTGAGCGTCGAACGACGGCTCTATCGCTGCGACCTCTCGCGCCCACTGCTTAGGCTGGCGGTGAGAGGTGTGCAGCGAGGCGCCTCCATCGACGCACATGGCCTCCGTAGCCTTCTGGAACCCTTGCTCACCAGACTCGTCGTCCTCGTCGTGATCGTCGTCTTCTTGTTTCTTATCGCGGCCCCGGGCGGGTCTTTCTTGCTGTTTGTCCCTGCCGGGGCGGCCTCCTTGGTCGCCGCGCTTCTTGCCGGATCCCTCGGCACCATCCTGGTCCTTCTCCTTGTCCCGCCTTTCGTACTCAGCAAGCAACTCGACTTGCCGGCAGTTCTGGAGATTGTGGCCCTTGGTGCGGTGGATCTTGCATTATTGCTTGCTGGAGCTTCCTGGCTTGTCGGTAGCCGCCAAGGCCCGGCAGGCGACGCACCCGGCAATCTCCTTACCGGGGGTGTCTGCCTTGACCTTCTTGCTGGTATCGGTATCGTCAGATCCCTCAACGGCAAGCACGGCCTTGCCTTTGTGCTTCCTGTTGCGACGTCGGCCCTTCTCCGTCGGGGCGGCGACGTCCTCCTCAGTCGAGTCAGTTTCCGCGCCGGCGTTTTCGCCGGGGTACTTCCTTCCCTCTTCAGCCCGGGCGCACCTGTCGGCCAGAACATAGAGCTCGGCCACATCTTTAACCTTGGTCATCACCAGCTCCTCGCGCATCTTGCGATTGCGCACGTTCTGATGGAACGCGCTAATCACAGTGGCGGGATGAACGTCAGGGATGTTGTACTACACCCGGCTGAATCTCTGGATGTACTTGCGCAGGGTCTCCCCTTCCTTCCGGGGAATGATATGCAGATCACTGGCCTGTCCATGAGCTTGGTGGCCTCCCGTGAAGGTGCCAATGAACTCATGGCACAGATCTGACCAGGAAGAAATGGAGTCCGTCGGCAAGTGCATCAACCAAGACATCACATTAGGCTTGAGCGCCAGCGGGAAGTAGTTGGCAAGCACCTTGTCGTCGCAAGCCCCAGTGGCCTACATCGCGATGGTGTAGATGCTGAGGAACTCGGACAGATGGGTCTTGCCGGTGTACTTCTCGCCGACGTCGGGCTTGAACGTGCGGTGGGACGGCCACTGGAACTGCCTCAGCTCACGGGTAAAAGCCGGGCAGCCCACCTCGTAAGGTAGGCCACCGGGGCCCCCGGTGCCGGGTGGTCCGTAGTGGGTCCCGCCCGCTTGTCCGACTTGCGGCGCGCCTCGCGCCGGCGCTCGACGGTGGTTCGAGCGTCTTCGTGAGTTCGCTCCCGAAGGACCTGGCGCTGGTCGCGGAGGGTCCGTAGGTCGGACGATGCTATGGAGATGTTATCACCAGCGTCGCCGCGACGGGCCGACGCCCGCGACGGCTGGCGAGGAGGAGGAGAGTGCACCGTGGCCGCAGCTCCCCCGGTCCTCCCAGCGCCAGCAGGCGGCAGTTCGGTGGAGTGCCGACCCAGGGGCCCCGCCGGTCGCGGATCGTCTTTGTTCGCGACGGCGACGAGGCTCCGGATGGTGGCCCTACACTCATCGAGCTTCTCCGCAGCAGGAGGGAAGTCGAGGAGCAGCTGCGCGCGTGCCAAGGCTTCCGCCCGCGTGGGTGGCGGTGACAGCTGAGTGGATCGTGGCACACTTCGACTTCTAACTATGTTAGAAGGATCTCTGTCACGACCCAGCGGCTGCGTGCCGTTTTCACCAGTGCTTCGGCGAGCGTGTTGAACTCCTTCGCCTTCCTGACGACGCACAGGGCTCTTCCCACGGCGGTGCCCAGGGTCACCAACGTGGTGACGCTGTTCGGCGTGCACACCATGGGAAGAACGCGCGGTGGTCGCCGGTGTATGCGTCCTGGAGGTCGCCGCACCGCCCGGAGTCGGCGCAACGACACCCCCGGAGGGCCCCGCGCCGCCGGCAGGGGGCCCAGCTTCGTCTTTGGATCCGGCGGCGTGGGGCCGATCGTCTGGTGCACGAACGACGCTGCTCACCAGGCTCCGGCCCGAGTCCTGTCCGCGACCGGTCCGCTGCTCGTCCGCGCTGGCACGGGCCGTTCGGCCCCCAACGAGCCGATCGCTGTGGCCGTCATCTTCTTAGGGGCCATGGCGACGAAGAACCGCTAGGCTAACTACTAGACCAGATTCTCACAAACGCGCCCCCTACCTAGCGCGCCAAAGATGTCGGTGGGAAACGACACCTATGGGATCACAAGAATCCCTACTGCGGTTGCGGGGCGCGGGGTTGAGAGAAGAGCGGGTCTAACAGAGAGCACGCGGTTCGTTTATCCAGGTTCGGGCCGCGAGGATGCGTAAAACCCTAGTCCTACTTTTGTGGATGTATTCTGAGTTCTTGAACTAGCTACGGGGTGTAACGAGCTCAAAAAGCCCGAATCCCTCCCCTCGTCGCCTTGGGCCTCCTTTTATAGAAAAAGGGGTCGCCACAGTGGCAGGCAGGAGGTGGAAAGGCAACAGTGTTGCGAGGTTATCCTGGTATTACAGGACAAAGCGCGTTAAATGTGAGGCTTAGGTGTCCCTCCACTTTATCGGGGGCGGGGGCGAGGCCCGTCCCGTCCGTTGCCGCTCCTCCAAGCTTCGACACGTGCCCTGGCCAGCGATGCATGCGGTGCCATGTAGGTAGGCAGGTAGCTGAGGTGGCGCGGTGGTGGAGCCTCCACGAAGGGTTGCATGTCGCCACGCAGGTGCCTGCCCAGCTGATTGGGTCGGCAGCTGCATACGAACGGCGGTGGAGACTTGGCTGGTGCGGGCCTGACGGTGGCCCTGCTGGTGCGCTTGGCGAGGGCCTTGCCGGGTGGCCCGGCGAGGGTCTTGCAGTGGCGTGTAGGCGTCCCCGGCAAGGATCTCGTCAGGGGTCTTGTGGGATTCTTCGGTGAGGAAGGCTGCCTTCCTATCCTCATTTGATCTTAACTATTCTTTGTCTTCACGAAGACCTGCATGCCACCACAGAGGTGCCTCCCGAGCCCTGTCCAATACATTTGCCGAGTGTTGGTGGGCTCGAGGGTGGCTCGCTCGGCTGGCGTGGGCGAGCTGCCCCGGCAAGAGTCCTTGCCGGGGAAACGTGTTTTGCCCATCTGATCTTTGTGGCCTTGGTCCTTGTTGTTGCTTTGCTTCGTCTTGGGCTTCAATCTTACCTTGGCTTACCTCCCTTGCTCTGCTTGGTGTGGTCACAGGCGCGGCTCTGACTGTCCGTGCATAGGAAAAGGGGTACAAAAATATGCCCTTAGTTTTGTACACCGACACCAGGCCGCATATGCGATATCACGTCATTATGAGCCTTGAGGGCGGCGTTGTACACAACTGCCTGGTCTCTTGTGAATTTCCCATTGGTAGGGTATGAACATGTGATGTCAAAGGCATAGAAGTTGTACTCATCGTTCACCGCCCCATCATTTTGTCCATAATGAAGAATGGAACTGTTCTGTCCAGTGGCGCATATGCATGTGTAGGCGCAACGTCGGCAGCCTTCGTGCATGGATGCATGAAAACGAAAGATGCTCTCCAACTGATTTTCCGTCATGCCTGGCTTGATCCGCCTCATGACCTCAACGTGTGCTTCTGAGCTGACATCGTTGGCATGCTGAATGAGGGCAAGCTCCATGTCAGATTTGGTAACACGACATTCAGTCAAGATGGGATGGAGCGTGGTTAAATCGGTGTCGAACTTGTCCATCCCCTCGAAACTGGCAGGCCTTGAGTAGTTCCCGCTGTCGGTGTTCCTTCCGTGCAAGAGGAAGAGAAGCGGCTCTCCATGGCCATGCTCACTGAATTCACATCGGAGAACCTGCGCAAGCTCGTCGACATGCAAGGCAGAATCGACCTTGTACATGTCCTTGAAGTGCGGCAATTTTTTGGATTTGCCGTTCCAAATAGCGTCGTCCGATGACAACCTTGGAGCGAACAAGATGGACTGTCCGGAAGCAATGTCGACGGCGCCGTAGAACCCTGGCTCCCGCACCCCGAAGAGATACGCGAAGTAGCTCTCCTGCCTGAAGAGCGGGACGTGGTCGGTGCAGTAACGGGTCTGCTCCTCGCCGCCCTGGAGAAGGACGATGCCGCTGAGAGGGCGGCCGGCGGCGGTGAGGTGGGCGCGGAGCGCGGCCGCGAGGCGCTCCCGGTTGCCGGCGTGCACCTCCGCCATGGACGCCCCGGGTGGAGCGAGGGAGTGGGACGACTCGCTCATCTTGCACGCCTGGGCCTGCACGTCCAAGTGGTACGTCGGCGATCGAGATTGGGCTGGGTGTTACAAGACGCGGCGCCCGGCCCGAATATATAGGCCTTGTTTGTTTGGTCCATAAGCCTAGGACTTTTCTTAATTCCAACTTATCTCTCCTCTCTCTTAATTTATTTATCTCTTCCTAGTCTATCCCTAATCCCTAATAATAATAAAGCACGGATTGACTCCGTGGGTTCACCGTCACAATACGCTTCTTCCCGTGAATTTACACTTTCAGTTTTTTTCACCTATCTATCCCTAATAATAAAGCACGGATTGACTCCGTGGGTTCACAGTCACAATACGTTTTCTTCCTGTGAATTTATACTTTCAGTTTAAATTTAAAACATATACGCGAGGTGGTACTAATTCTGCTAAAAAAACGACTCAATCGCTGCTTTGCGCTACGTCGTAGAGTACCTCCAACTTCGCACGCTAGCCATATATTGGGCTGATATATGCTGATGGGCCTCCTCCCAGGCTTCATTGGATTACGATCCAAAAATCAGCAGCGTGGAGATGTACTCTGGTCTCCACTCCCCGAACCAGCTCACCCAGGTTCTTTGTCTTTCCCAAAAAAAAACCCAGGTTATTTGTCTAAAAAAACTAACCCTGGTAATGATTGCAACTTCTGGCATATGATGATATGCGTGGCATGCTCCTCAGGGTAGCTCCTTTTTTTCATGCACGCGCATGCACGTCCTTCTTTAAGTACTGCAAGCATTTGGTTTGGAGCTGCAAACGTAAATCTTTTCATTTCTCGGCATTTTTCCTACTATAATTTTTTTTTTGAAAGTATACCTGCTTATCTGCGTGTAACTTCGCTCAAGTTTTGCTGCTTCAAACGGCAGACACTACACTGCAAGCGGCACGCGTCGCTGTTAAGGTCGAGTGCCCACTGCGTCTAGTTAGAAACACGCCAATGTAACATCAGTCTCCGTTGTCCTTTTTTTTATTGGCAATTCGGACCAAAGTGCTGCAAAATTATTACATGAGCGTTGGAAGGACGGTCGTTTGTCCTACCAGTTGGATGAAAAACACTGCAAAGGCGACCACGTGGAAGTTGCAAGGATGACTGGCGATGCTATAGGTCGGACGCATGTCATTGCAAGGTCGTTTCATGATTATACATTTCTTCTAGATATGGACATGGACCTTCTTGTAGCTACCAGCGAGCAGCGTCTGAACGCTATCGTGATGTTTTGATGGACATGCTATCTTTTATTTGATCTTCTTGCAATGCACGACATATGCGCTATAATAATAATTATTATTAAAGTTATCAATTGCTTCCAAACTTATAAAATATTACCCACTAATGCCATCTATAAGTTGACAAAAAACATTTCACACTAGGGAATTCCCTGCCTGGGCCATCTCACGCAGTAGTGATCTCCTATACTGCGCTCTGCACGCAGTGAGAAGATACAGCGCTCCAATTAGGGCCGGCCCATGTGTGGGCAGTCCGTTTTTAAATTTCTTTTTTTATTTTTTTTTCTTTTCCATTATCGTTTTTTCTCCTTTAAATAACTTGGTACTTAAAAAAACCTCCAAAAATTTAAAAAAGAACTTTTAAGTAAATTTTTGAATAAAGCATAAAATGATTGTGTCGCATATTCAAAACATGTTTGCAATTTTTAAAACAAATGTTTGGGAAATCAAAAAATATTCATTATTTTTAAAATTTTGTTTATTACGAATTATTAATGAAATTGAACAAAATGGTCGCCAAAATGTTATCGGTGATGCAGCAAAATGTTGTCATGCTCATTGAAGTTTATGATTTCTTTCTCCCGTTGCAACGCACGGGCCCTTTTGCTAGTAATAATAAAGCACGGATTGACTCCGTGGGTTCACTGTCACAATACGCTTCTTCCCGTGAATTTACGCTTTCAGTTTTTTTCACCTATATTATTTTCTACATCCGAGGTGGTACTATTGCTTCTTACCATCGAAAACTTAGTGCGGTACTGTCCAAACGAAACCTGATATGCCACAACCAGCTAGCGTGGGCTCAGCCCATCAAACAAACCAACCAAACGCAATGGTCTTGGTGGGGATCGAACCCAGGACGTTTATTTCCATCTATTGGCCTACAACCAATCATGCCATGTATTGCCTGTGCTAGGCCGTCCAGTTGTACGAGAATCAAGCAGCCAGTGAAAAAAAGGGACGGCCAATAAAAGAAGGATTCGGGGGACATGCATGGCTCTCCCTGCGAGAAGAGCAACTTAATTATATAGAGCCAAGAGCCATGCATGCCCACAATCACGTCCCAGCCACCTTGGAGTTTGACCAGGGAGTCACGATGTCCATGTCCGCCGTATAGAAGAGCTACGCAGCTGTAGTTAAACAGGATCAGCCACGAGATTTACCTATAAAAGAGCAGCTGAAACGACGCATCAATTCATCAGGACGACTAAACGAAGAAAGTCACTCACCTATAAAAGAGCAGCCGCATCAACAAACAAGCAAAGAGAGCCATATTATAAGAAAAAAATCCGCTGCACAACACCGGCCGCTTGTAGGAGATACGGGACTCCTTAAAAGAGCAAAAGGCGCAGCCCAGTCCCCGTGTGGGGGTGGGCACACGACGAGAAGACCTCATGCGGGCCGCTTGCTCAACATTTTTCTTGGTCACTGTCTCCCTCCAATCAGCAAGCAGTACATGTCTTAAGGAGTGCGGCGTTTCGGTGACCAGACTCATCTGCACCCATTCAAAAAAAAATTCAAAAAAAAAATTCAAAAGATTCCAATCTACTTTTGCGTGGTAGACAATCTATCACATGAGGTCCGCTCCAAATTTTAGATCATTTGTACTTCTGAGAAGCTCTCAGCAAAAAAGACAAATCGGGTCAGAACTCAGAACAATGCATGAACAGTAAACATTTTTACAGATCCCGAATTTGTCTTTTTTTGCCGAGAGCTGCTCAGATGTCCAAATGATTTGAAAATTGGAGCGGACCTCACGCATTAAATTGTCTACCACACACAAAAAAATTGGAAGCTTTTGAATTTTTTTAGTATTTGTTTTTATTTTTTCGTAAGGGTGGGTGCAGCTGAGTCTGGACTCAGAAGTGGATTACCGTGTCTTAAGTTACTTTTTTTTTTGCAGGAAACGTGTCTTAAGTTACTATTTTTATTTGCCCCAATGACAGTGCCCTTAATAAGCTACGTATATTGCCTCAGTGTCATGGAATTTCCTATTACGTGTGTGTATGTAGCGTGCTCGGAGCCGGATCCCCTGACGTACGGCCCCCTGCCGTTGGGCCGCTGACGGGTGGGTCCGGGCCCACACGTCAGTGTGTGGGCCGTACGTCAAACGAGCCGCGTCCAACGTGCTCCCATTAATTTGATCCATTATGCAATTTTTTCATGATTGATTCCGTAATGTACCTCTCCATACACAACAACAGGGCCGGGCCCTGGTGTATGGCCGAAGGGGCGACCGCCCAGGGCCCCGGCCGGAGGAGGGGACCATGATCTGGTATGCTTGTATAAATAGAAAAGAAAAAATGGAGGAATCGAGATGGGCTAGGCCCAAAGAGTTGATTGCTAGGATAGGAAAACATGATTAGGTTTGGCTCAGAAAAAGAAAGAAAAGGAAAACGTGATTTGTTGGGAATAATTTAGGGTCTATGGTTTACCCACTATTCCTCTGCGTTTATTCGCGGTGCCGCTCACACTTCGCATGTTTGCGGCTAGGGCCTTAAAAATCTTAGGACCGGCCCTGCACAACAAATAATAGCTTGTGAAAGTTCAAATTAAGTCCAAAAGTATTGAATTTTTTTACACTCGTCTTGCATAAGGAGAGTAGGTCGCCGAGTACGCAATATCAAATGGAATGTATAAAGGAACAAATTAATTTGGTTGAGTTACGAGCTTGATCATGTGAATTTAAACAAGCGATGCGGATGTAGATTAAGTTTGAACTATATGACGTAAGGGTGAGAGCAGACTAAGTCTAACCTATATCTAGATTATATAAATGCATCAACCTCTTATTCATGAATCTCATGGTGTGTAGTTGGTAATAACGTTATTCCTCTCTTAAGTAAATGGTGTAGGTCTTGCCGTTTTAAAATGGAATTTTACTCCGCTTAACTACATCTTTTCCATTTACATCATGATTCCAACCATTTCGAAATGGCGCATCAACAATATAAACTCAAATTTCTTTGCCGATAAGTTACTTTGTGGCACAAACCAAATAAACTATAATTATCGAATACGCAACATTTTTCTTGGCAAAATTGAGTTGGACCGATGAGTACTTAATTTAACAAAAAAAAGACAAGTTAGCCATGAAGATTGAATGTTCACGTCCATCGTCAATATGGTGGAGGTTGTGTCTACGCCGGCGGCGACCATAGGTGATTAGGACTTCGACGGCTACGAGATCGGTCACTTGGATGATGGAAAACACTACGATGGATCAGAGCATATGCCATGAAGTACAAGGACAGGAAGTTCGTTCACAACACTGACCCACGCATCCATCAATGATAAGGCCCTCAAGCCGACCTCGCCCATGCCACCATGTGTCGCATGCTATTCTTCGTGTCGCCAATGGGTCCATATGATTCATCGTCAACGGCTACATTCTCTTTGACCACACCTCCATCCACATCTCCATTGATTCACTTCGACCTTATTTGCACTTCTGTTGGCTCGTCGTTAACGATATCTATTCAGGTAAAGTTTGCTTTCTAGGCTGAGTTCCATAAGATCTCCACGGTTTGAATCGTTAGTGGTGTGTACGGATTTATTTCTCCCTTTGCAACACATAGTTTCTTTTACTATACCTACTAATATAGGGAGAAGTACTTTTGCCTATCCGTCATAATTTTGCGGAAAACCCCCTGGCATTCTTTGAAATTAACCCGCGGTCCTATTTTAATCTATATCTACTCATAAAGGGAGAAGTGCATCTACCCGTCAACGATTTGCTCTTCTTTTTAGAAAACCCTATAATCTTTTGGTTAATCAACCCACGGTCCATCCACTATTTTTGGGTAGATTCAAATGAATTTTAAAAATATCCATATATCTTTTAAACCTAACTCTAATTTTGCACGTTATATATAAAAATTGACTAGAAAAATATGTAGAATCTGAATATGATGTCGTTTTACCTGTTAAATATTTATTTAATGATATTTAGGATGCAATTTTAATCAACAGTGCACGATCCAGCTTTCCTTCATACCGGCATATATCCGGATTGGAAATCAAAACCTCGGCAAAATAAGTTTGGAGGCGAAAGAAATCATCTATTACCATGCATGCACGCCTTGGCAAACCTTCCAGGAAAAAAAATAGATTCCTCATCTTATGCGGAGAGACAGACACCTTAGAATTGACCACATTCAAATGTGTTATGATTGTGTGAGTACAGCGGTCACCGTTGACAAGGGAAGAAAGAAGGATAAGTGGCAACACAGATGGGATGCACCATGGATCTATTGGAGTCTTCAGTCATGGTTATTGTGTTAGGGACGTGTAGTTTTTTAAACCGTTGCAACGCACGGGCTCTTTTGCTAGTAGTAATAAAGCACGGATTGACTCCGTGGGTTCACCGTCACAATGCGCTTCTTCCCGTTATTTTACACTTTCACTTTGAATTTTAAAACTTATTTGAGGTGGTACTATTCCTGTGGGTCAAAAACATTATGATCCTGCCGGTATGATTAAAACTTGGTCCTCTGTACGTTGGCCCAGCTTGCAACGCAGGGAGGAAAAAAGGCCCAGCTTGCAACTCAGGGAGGAAAAAACACTTGGGCCTTCTGGCTCTACGTTGGCCCATTTTCAGTGCAACGCAGGAGGTAAAAAATACATGCTTGCGATAGGATTTGAACTCACAACCTTCCACGCAATACCTCTTCGCTTGGTTATTTATCTTCGCTTGGTTTTCTTAACACATAATTACCTTCCAGGAAGGATTTAGTCAGGAACGGAAGGCCTTGATTCGTGGGCTAATTAAACGAGATTTAAGGAAGGGAGGCCACAAAATGAGTCAGGAAGGAATTAATGCATGAGGAGTGTTGGGGGGCGCCCTGCCATTGGCTAATTCAACGAGATTTAATCCAAGCACGGAAGGAAATAATTATCCATGAGCAGGAACGAATGTGATGAATTTGGATTTAAAGAGGCGCGAGGTCACGTAATAAAAGAGCAAGGAAGGAAATAATTATCCATGAGCAGGAACGAAGGTGATGAATTTAGGGTAGGTGGTGTGAAGTTTGAAGGAAGATGGAAGTCCATTGAATTCAGGTTGTCACCTATGCGTAAGATTTACCTAATATTTTAGGTCAATTAAAAAGATTCTCTATTTTTTGAATTGCTATTTTGCTTTTGATCCAAACGATGTCCCATATATTCTTTTGATATCATAACCATATTTATTCATATTCATGTACAAAATGTGTCATGCAACTGACTGGAGATCAACTATAAAGTTAAAAAGATTTACCTAATATTTATTCTAAAATTTGTACTCTAAATTAAAATTGATTCAAATGATGTTCCATATTTTGTTTTGATATCGTAAACATATGTTTAGTCAGGTACAAAATTATTTTGAGACAATTAATTCACACTTGCTAGATTTCTTTGAGATGCTTCATGAAATGTCTGAACCTGAACTTATTCATAAACTTACATTTAATGTTAGACCACATTATCCTTAAATTTGATGCTAACTGTGTACCGGGGCAGTTCCTTGACCAGACCAATTGTGGATCATATGAACCAGTGTTTTCACCGTTGCAAAACACATGCGTTGTGCTAGGGAGCATGGGTGTGGTGATGGTGCATGCACCAAGTGCAGTTGAGAAAATAACTCACCATCATTATAAGTTCGCAAAATTACAAGTCGGCACGGGAAGGGGCTGTTGAAACATCATGTTCGAGTATGATGATCAAGCTCATCGCCTTGGGATTGATCATGTTTGTTATGAATATGCGCACAACAAGACCATCATGAACAATGATGGCGAAGGGAAAGAAATGGTAATGCAGATGGGTCAGTAGGGAAGTGTAAGGATTTGTTTCTCCCGTTGCAACGCACGGGCATTTTTGCTAGTTTTTTTAATAATAAAGTACGGATTGACTCTGTGGGTTCACCGTCACAATACGCTTTCGCCCAGTTGTAATACGCTTTTACGATTCGTATAGACAAAATCGTAATATAAACGAGGTGGTACTAAAATTCTGTTTTGCTTTATATACTTGGCATATGCGTTAAAAAGTTCACATCTGGACCACGCTCGTGGCCACTTGGGCTCCCTTCGTCCATCGCTGCACGTGTATGGGCTTCCTACGTCCCCTGCGCGTGTCCACGCCAGGTTTATTTTTCCCTAAAAAAGGCTAAAATAACTAGTGGGATGGAGATTCGAACCAATGACCTTCTTTCTACTAGCCTGCAATGGGAGGAACGTGATGACCAACTGCAACAGCTAATTTTTGTGAACAAATTCGAGTTGCGCTTTATTTGTATAATATGGTCTTCAACCTGTAATTAGATCAGGATTGGGCCTGGGCCGTTACTCTTGCGGCTGGGCCGCGTGCACATGGCTTCATCAACGTACAAAAAATAGAGCCCACCCTACAGTATTAATGTCTTTGGATATTTCATGTTGAATAATCCCACATGGCTCCAATCACATTATTTTCACTAATTTATATATGTTTGAAAACATTGTATGGTGTGAGCTAATTAAAAGGACTCCTCGCATGGAAGAGGGGAAGTGCTTTGGAGGCTTGGAGGCTGCATGATACATGGGATATATTGAAAATTCGCTTAAGAAGTAGTGGCTCATATGTGATGCAAGAGGTGCTTTGGTTGGGCTTAATATTGATGCAAGAGGCTCATGTGTGCATGCGTGCAATAGTAGGCTGGGATTCTTCAAAGAATTTGTGGCTTTGCTAGGAAATGGAATTATGGAAGTTCAAAGAAGTTGTGGCTTCATTGAAAATGATGGAAGCGGTGCTTGATCGTTGCGTGCATGCTGCCCATAAAACCCCACAACTCCGGTTTGATACATGAAATTTGTATCATTTTTTCATCTTCTCCGCTTTATCTTCTAAAAAAATATGCCCCTGTCACCAGATGAAACAGTCCGGATACTACACTGTTCACGCCAACCGAAGACATGCCCTGTTTCAACTTCCGTCTGGGCTCCATGCTCATTTACTCCAACACTAGAGATAGAGATCAACATCACGAGCGGTTGTGGACGTCTTTGCGATGCTGTTTTCAACACCTCAACTCTGCGCTCATCCATGCTGGCACTATGTTCGAACCGCATTTGTCGCCTGATTCGTCGCAACCGAGTTTGCTCCGATCATAAACATGCTTACATGTCGCATTGAAGTAGGACGGTGCAAGGACACCTTTTCTCCCGTTGCAACGCACAGGCATGTTTTGCTAGTAAGTCCTAAATCCCTAAAAAGTCCCTACCTGTTTGATTCCTGGGACTTATAATTCTCTATAAGACCATATTACAACTAAAAGTCCATGTAAGTCCCTCCTTGAGAGTCATAAGTCTCAAATGCCCACTTTAAGTCCCTATAAATCTCTCCTGTCTAGTTTAGATGAGACTTATAAAGACTTTTTTAAGTCTCTAACTCAATAAATTCGTGAAAACAAACACCCTAGCAGATGATGAGTGTCGACGAGATCAATCATGGTCGAAGGGAAAACGGACTCGGAGATCAATCCGCCTGGGCCTCCCTCGTCTCCCACTCCGTCTCGGTTGCATGACACAGGAGCTGAGCGCGCGTCGACACGTTGGTGCACACGCGTCGCGGTCGCTTTTCCACGCGCCACGTCTCAGGCCAAAGCCCCCGCCCGTCGTCACTCACCAGCAGCCACCGTCAGGGCCACCTCACCGCCCATCCAAACCCCGCCGCCTCCCACAGCACCACTCCGAGTCCGACACCGACTTCAGCGTCATCCCATGAGCATGGTTACCGACGAGGTCGGATCCGCCGGCACCCACGGCCAGGACTGCCTTCCCCGCTCTCGCAGCCCCCGTCCTGAAGCAGCTGACGGCGGCGGCGGCGGCGCTAAGGACAGCTGGGCACGCGAGCTGCTGCGGCGCGGATGGGGCCTGAGCCGGACGGCCGCCATGGCCGGCGCCGCGGCGACGGCCGCGCCGGTCGTGGCCCCGCCGCTGATCGTCCTCTCCGCCGCCGGCGTCGCGCTCTCCGTCCCCTTCGCCGCCTACCTCGCCAGCCTCGCCGCCGCTAACCACCTCACCGGCGCGCTCCTCCGTTCCTGTCAACCGCCGCCGCAGCCGTGCCCCCAAGAATACGACGACCTGGAGCAAGAATTCCTCGACGCGTCTAAGGACAGCTGGGCACGCGAGCTGCTGCGGCGCGGATGGGGCCTGAGCCGGACGGCCGCCATGGCCGGCGCCGCGGCGACGGCCGCGCCGGTCGTGGCCCCGCCGCTGATCGTCCTCTCCGCCGCCGGCTTCGCGCTCTCCGTCCCCTTCGCCGCCTACCTCGCCAGCCTCGCCGCCGCTAACCACCTCACCGGCGCGCTCCTCCGTTCCTGTCAACCGCCGCCGCAGCCGTGCCCCCAAGAATACGACGACCTGGAGCAAGAATTCCTCGACGCGTCGGAAGGGTACGGACAAGAGGCTCCGGCGTTCGGCCATTTGGATACCGAAACAGAGCAGGGCATCGTCGAAGAGGAAGGCGGGAGCGACACTTCGCTGCCCCTGTCACGGGATCCCGGTGCGCTTGCCGGCGACGAGGCAGAAGGTGAATTTTATGCCCAAGAATTTTCTCCACCATCAAAGCCACTGCTTCAAGGAGAGGATCATCTGGTTCAGAAAAGAGGAGAAGATGAATTTTCTGCACCATCAAAGCCACTGCTTCAAGAAGAGGATACTCTGGTTCAGAAAAGAGGAGAAGATGAATTTTCTGTACTGGATTCAGACCAACAGTCATTGCAATCAAACAATTGGAAGGGAAAAGAGGATGTCGTGTATTCTGAAAACAATGAAGAGGATGACAGAACTATGGAGGAAAACAGGCCTGCAAAGGAGACGGTGTTGCAAGGCTTCTGTTTTCCTGAATTGGGCGTGCCAGCCTCCGGTCACGACGACAATGTGGTCCGGGAAAAGGGAGAAGATGAGTTTTCTGTACAGAATTCAGGCCAGCAATCAGTTCAATTTCAGTCAAAGAATTTTGGTGAAAAAGAAGAACATGATGGGAAAACTATGGAGGAAAATAAGCCTACCAAGGAGACGGTGTCACAAGAGGCTCCGGCGTTCGGCTATTTGGATACTGAAACAGAGCAGGCCATCATCAAAGAAGAAAACGAGAGCGACACTTCGCCGCTGCTGCCACGGGATCCTGTTATTTACGAAGCGTCTGCGCCTGCGTTTGCTGACAAGGAGGTGGAGGAGGAGGTGCAAGGTGAATTTTCTGCCAAAGAATCTGGCCATGGTTCATACATATCGAACCGCGACAACAATACAGAGGAGCACACACCATTGGAAGGAAGGGAGTCTACTCTAATGGAAACACTACCGAGGGGCTTTGGTCTTTCTGCATCTGCAAAGCCACTGTTTCCAGAAGAGGATAATGTGATTCAGGAAAAGGGAAACGACAAAGAAGCTGAACAAGTAACAGGCAAGCAATCAATTCAATCAAAGAATTGGAGTGAAACAGATGATGACGTGTATTCTAAAGAAGAAAGTGATGGTAAATCCATGGGGGAAAATAAGTCTATGGAGGAGATGGTGTCGCGAGGCCTCTGTTTTCCAGAATCGCATGTGCCAGTATCAGGCGAAGACGATGACAATGTGGTCCAGGAAAAGGGAGAAGTTAAATTTGATGCACAGAATTCAGGCCAACAATCATTTCAGTCAATGAATTTGAGTGAAAAAGTAGAAGAGGATGGCAAAACTACAGAGGAAAACAAGTCTACCAAGGAGACACTGTTCTATGGATCATCTGTGCCGGCGTCAGGTGATGAAGACAATGTGGTTCAGGAAAAGAGAGAAGGTGAATTTTCTGCAAGGAATTCAGGCCAACTACCATTTCAATCAAAGATTTGGAATGAAAAAGAAGAGGATGGCAAAACTACAGAGGAAAACAAGTCTACTGAGGTGACGTATTCGCAAGGTTCCTATTTTCCCGAATCAAGTGTGCCAACATCAGGTGATGAAAACAAGAAGGGAGAGGATGAATTCTCTGTACACAATTTAGGCCAGTATTCACTTTCATCAGACATCGGAGATAAAAAAGAGCATGGCATAACAATGGAGAAAAAGAAGTCTACCGAGGACATGCCACCACGAGACTCTGTTGGCTCTGAGTCACCAGCTCCAGTGTTCCATGGTGAAGACAACGTGGTTCAGAGCAAGGAAGGATTTGAAGTTGCAGTGGAGGGAGTGTTCGAAGAAGCTAATACTAATACCGATCTTGTTACGGCCGAAGTGGTTGATTCTCAAGTGGAAATTATTGTAATTGCCGCACCTGAGAGCGAGGTGCTGCCACCGAGTACTGATCTTGTAATGGCCGAAGTGGTTGATGTGCAAGTGGAGATTAGTGCAACTGCAGCACCAGATAGTGAGGTCCTTTCACCGAGTAACCTTGTGGCTCCTGAGTTGCATCCGGATATTGTTACAGGGGAAGTTAATGATGTGTATGTTGCATTGGTGCTGCTCTGGAACCTGAGAGTGAGGTGCTGCATGAGAGTAACCTTGCGGTTGGTGCTTCAACGGCAGATCCTGGTACTGGGGAAATTTCTGATGTGCAAGTCAACGTTGTTGCTGCTGCGAAGCCTGAAGATGAGGTGCTGCATGAGAGTGACCTTGCAGCTTGTGCTTCAACGGCAGATCTTGGTATTGGGGAAATTTCTGATGTACAAGTCAACATTGTTGCTGCTGCTGTGAAGCCTGAAGATGAGTTGCTGCCACTGAGTAACCTCACAGAATGTGAGTCACAGGTGGTTATTGAAACTGCACATGTTGGTGACATTGTAGGAATTTCTGCAATAGGACGCAATGTAAAGGATTCTAGTGATGTAGACAAACAAGGCATGGAATGCTGTTTTGTCCCAGTGGCGTCTATGCATGATACTGAAGATGTAATGTCCAGTGGGAGCACGCCGTATTTCTCCACCATGGGCGAAGAAATCGTTGACCTGTCCGATCAGTCAAGTGATGTGGGTTACACAGTGAGGAATGAAGCATTTAGGAGCAGAGTTGTTGCTGAGAGCGAGGTGAGTCAGTGACACATTTGTGCTTCTTACTGTTAATCAGATTATCTGTAGGATTTTGCCAAGAGTGGATATAAAAAATTGTTATTATATGGAGCAACCACATAGGAAACCAGGCTCAGCATTTATGTTGAAAGCCACTGCCATTCTGTAGATTTTACAAATATTTGACATTGTAAACGTACCCTGCCTGATTATTTATTTCTGCAATTTGATAGCTCGGCATGAAATGATCGAATATGATTTACTTATATTCAAATAATTTTATGTCGCTTTACTAGTAAGTGAAAACCGAATTGCTTGCGTGAAGTGTGGCATTCCCAGTTGATAAAACCATAGATCCACGATCTGGTGGTATGGGGATATGGAAAATAAGTGTCTTCATACAGCATGATGATAACATCATTTCTTAAAGTGGAAATTGCACAGATACGTAAAATTTGGGGCTGAGCTAACGCAAAACGTCAACTCTGTGGGATTATAATTAAAACCCACAACTCTTAAGACTAATCAGTGACAGAAAAACAGTCAGGGGTCCCATGTTTATTGTTTAAGTGACTAGAGGGACGGCTCGGCTTGAGAGCTTGGCTTAAGCCGACCTGAGCTCAGCTAACTGAAAATTGTAAATGTTTTGAAAAAAAATCTCAATTATCAAAATGGGGTCAAAGTTCCAAAATTTGTACATTTTTTTCTAAAGATTCGGCCAAATTTGGCTCAGCATTTAAAAAAATCTGAATAACTCCAAAATTTGATATATCTTCAATTATTAATCTGGGAAGTTTTCAGCCCATTTTTCCCTTTCCATTTAAAGTTTGGACAGATTTTATGAGATTCGGCCTTTGCCTTGCCCCTAATTACACAATTAGTATGTTTGAGAAGAGATTACACAAATACTCCCTCCGTTCCTAAATATAAGTCTTTTTAGAGATTTTAATATGGACTACATGCAGAGCAAAATGAGTGAATCTACATTCTAAAATCAGTATATATACATCTGTATGTAGTTCGTAATGAAATCTCTAAAAAAACTTGCATTTAGGAACAGAGGGAGTACAAAATATTTGGGGCTGAGGTAACACCAAAAACATAATATTTGGGGCTGAGCTAACACAAATCACAACTCTATGGGATTTTAACTGATACCCACAACTCTGGGACTAATCTGTATGTTTGAGAAGAGGTAGGGATTTTACTGTAGCCTTGCCCCTTCAGTTCTAGAGTTCAAATTGTATATGAGTGGAAAACTATAAAAAGACTAAAGCATTGTAAGCGTAAACGTAATAGTAATCACATCAAGTTGTGATGTCCGGAAAGCGGAAAGGCCAAAGCGAACAAATGTAGTCGCTCCTGGATTTCATCTGGATGCCTATAAGGCTACAACACAGATCACCACAGTATTTTCTTTTTGAAATGGACAGTTTGCCACACTGAATGCACAGTTGTAATGTCTCTAGCATAGCAGGATTTATATTTGTGCACTATTTCTTCCCCATGTCTAAGCATGATCTTCCTTGTTTTTCAACCAGGCTCGCTACACGGAAGAACAGTTGAGGGAACAGCTCGACACGATAAGAACAATAACCGGGTACAGTGCTGTGCCTTCTTCGACACTGGAAGGCGAGCTGGCAAGGCTGTACATATTCGTGGGCGTGGAGCCCCCCGTCGGCTCAAGCAATATCTCTGACCGCCTGATGGCGCTCAGTGCAGAAGTCCTGTTCTTGAAATCGATCATCGGAGTGGACTGAATATCTTAGATCTTCAAACTGAACTCTATCTTCCTGTATCTGTATATGCATAGTTGCAGCCGGTTCCTGTCCTCCTGTGGGATTTTAGATACTCCCTCCTTCTATCTATATAGGGCCTAATGCGTTTTTCGAGGCTAACTTTGACCAAGTGTTGGAGTAACTAGTAAAATGCCCGTGCGTTGCCACGGGAAACAACAATGAAACATTGGTTTTGAAAATTCTTGCTCATCTATTATTGCGAAAAAATGAGTCTTTTCTTGTAAAGCCAACATTTGAGGTCAGCAAGACTTCATTAGGATTTCCGAACTGGCCCTAATTTTTACCAGTAGAAGCTTTGGTGTTAACTTCATCCAAAAATATAATATACGATTGGATATGAGCTTATTTTCACCGATAATTGTTATGAAGCTACGCCACTCGCTGAAGCTGGTCTTTGGCAATCGATGGGCGGTCTTCGTCGCTCTGGTGACTCTTCAGGCTGAAGTGCAACCTTCTGAAGCGATGGGTCTGTCTGTGCGCCTCTTTCTTCTTCCTAGGGCTATGCCAACAAGGAGGTAGTGTTTCTTCTATTTGGGGCTATGTATGGCCTCGAGCCATACTGTCATAGCAACCTCGTTGCCTCAAGTGGCTCGTCCCCGACGGCAGCAAGATGCAACCTACACTGACGCAGGGACCTGATCATGTTTTTGTCTCTCAGTTTGAGGTCCTTTTTTGTAAAAGTCCATGGATTTGTTATGTATTTTCTTGTTTCTTTAGGGCCTAGATGTCATATGTGTTGTATCATGTTATTACGATGGTAATAAAGCTTCGGGATCCCTCCCTGTTAAAATAAACTTTGACAATAATGCCTGTAAATAAATAATGTTTTTCACTTGTATACTCTGCATGTACTCTTACGTCAAGCTCCCACATAGATATAAAATTACAGACATGTGATATTCAATCACCAATTCTATTATTTGTCTAATGAAAATTTTATTCTATTTTTCTTCTGGCTCTACGGACAATAGGAAGGTCACGGCAACCATACTGTTATACTCCGTATAACGTATCATCCTTACTACATGAAAAATGTGGTACATTACCACTACATGTACAATTCATATGACAAACAATAGTGGCCCGTAGCTCGTACAAGTGCAGTGTCCATGTTAGAAGGTTTAGCACACTTTCCTGCTTCATCCATGCTACAGTTGAGTACTGCAATATGAGTGGCAAAGTACAACCCTACAACTGTATTTCAAATAGGCATAAGAGAGAGAATATATTGCATTACTTCTGACCCTCCAGGAGTGTCTCTTCCTTGATGGTTCCAATAAATTGATATCCATGTTTGACTACTTCTATAAGAAATATAATGTTCCAATAAATTGGTATCCAGGTTTGACTACTCTATAAGAAACTTACTTCATGTAGTGTGTAGACACTTGAAGAAACATGTGTTATCTCATTCCAAGAAATACTGGAAGACTAATAGACATAGCCCTAGGCTAGTTGAAGTGGTTTCTGAAAAAGAAAATCATGATATTACAAATTGAAGTTGTTCACAAGAGAAATATCAGTTTAATTTGACACAGAGTTACAATACTGGGGAAACTGGGATTTACAAAGTAACTTCGAACTAAATAATATAGCAAAATCAGGTTATAAGGATTGACTTATTTCTGTTCTGAAAAATCTACGCATCATGTAAAATGCTAAATAAGTGCAGAATTTGTACAGTTAGAAATAGCAGACTTGCGACACACTAATCAGATTATCATGATGGAGCTCAGACTTGTAAGGCATTATAGATGGCAACACTGTCCATGTGAGTGACACAACTAATGTACCTTTGTTCAAACTTATAGTTTTGCAGGACATTATAAATGGCTTTAAAATCCAATTATGCTCTACCCTGCAAGCAGCCCACACTTGTGTTTGAACACAAATACCTCCTGGATGAACCAAGTCGCAGGATACACAAGCATCCAGATTATGGACGGATAATATAAAACATCTAGCTTGACAATGCACTTGTTCTTGGAGTAACCTGCAACAAAAACAACCATTCCTTTCCATCTACTATTAAATTTGAGACAGCGGTTTGCTCTGCTTCAGGTACTGCTATAGTGTAAGGATCGAGATTCTCTATGGTTCTTCCTTGTCTACAAATAGAAAAGAATAAGAAAAAAGTCCTGATCAATGCTATTGACAAAATTATGTGAAGTCCTTCTATCTCAGGCAAACTAACGGCGATGTTTCCCTACCACCATGATAGAGGAAGATAAATTAGGAACGTAAATAATCATCTTGCGTAAGCTGTGACTATAATCAAATATATTACCAAAGAACACAAAAGGCCCTGGAGACGTCGTGTAAATTAAAGTGATCAAGGAATAAGCTATAAACTAATTAGGACCATCAACTTTTTATACTGGAAGAGTTCATCTCTTATTACCTCTTTGTCATCAAGCCCACCTGATTTGGTTTCATATATAGATTGGAGTAGCATCTTGATCTCAACTGCTAAATTACTGCAAGGGTAAGTTGACCAAGTCAGAAAAAACGCTGATAATTCCTTGAACATGGTAATGAATAAACTATAATGGAAATACGGAAATCAGTTAGTAGAAAATTAGTTTTATGAGGAGCAAAACATTTGTGAGCAAAACTGAGCTGCAGTTTATAAAGTTGCAGAATTAGAGAAAGAAAATGCTTTGAAATCGACATTTGTAATGAAGAAGTACTGAATATAAGCTGCAACTATGAGATTGTTCACTTTGCATAGGTTTTACTTGTGCGTGCGGAGAATAATTTCAATTCCAGTTTATGGTTCATGTATATGGAACACCTTTAGCCCAGCACCCCACAGGACTTGAGCGACCCACACATCAATCACCTTGTGTACTATCTTTAGAATCACAAGCATATCTGCATGTAAGTGCTGCTAGTATCCTAATACAATAGCCAGGAATGACAACACCAAGTTCCCGACTGTCTTAACTGACAGACAACAATAGTTCCACTTCCACATGGTAGTTCAAGTTGACTGACCTAGTAATAGAATCAAACGATGTGCTCATAAGAATGATTTCTGTCAAGTCATGAGCAATTCTCTAAACTGGATTTCAAAGTTCACCAGAGCTTGGCTGAAAGACTGCAGTGCAGCGATGAGGACAGAGGAAGCTTCTTCTGTGTCCATGGGATCATCATCTTCAGTTTCTGATTCATCCTGTGACAAAGAGGGATTTCAGTGCGAGCAAGAAATTAAAGTGTATGTACAGACAAAAAAAACTATGCAAGGCTACAGATTCTGATGATACAAGATCAATTTACTTAAGCTCTTACACAAGAGCAGTGAAGGTCAAGGTGAACCTAAGGAAATATCATACTTGGCAAAAAAAAGTTGAAAGAAGACGATCAAATTAAAATCATGTAACTAAATACATAGAAGAATCTTCTTATAAATAAATCAGCCAACCAATATTTTGTCCGATATTCAAAGAGCTATGTTTGAATGACACTTCTATATTATACGATGCTCTATGCCAACAGATAAATGAGAGCAAAAAGAGTGTTATTAAAATTGTATGCATGCCTTATATATACCAACGGTCGTTCTTGAGAAATATTGTGGCTCATGCCTCATGACATTTAGAAAAAATTGGATAATATGTAGGTGCTAGCACTTTCCAGAAGGTACAAACCTTACAGGTTCACTCAAGCAAATACCACAAATCATATAATGGCACAAAAATGGTTTGTGGTTCACAAAATTACAGAA